>NC_136515.1:38203845-38253845 GCF_053919585.1 Euprymna scolopes
TTTAGGTTAACAACCTGTGAAGTTACCGAAAAGTAACCCTTTTGAATGAAAATGGATATAAACAATATTTTTAAAATTGATTTCTTAATTTTAATTAAAACAAAATATTTTAGAAAATAATTTCGTAATCTTAAATAAAAATTGATTATAAAGCTTCTTTTTTTTTTAAATGACTATTGAAAAATATTGCAAAGTGTTTACATAGATGGTTCTTTGGGATAATAGGGGCGCCTGAAACCCCCTTCCAAAACGAAAAATGCTTGAGTGTTTTTACTATTTTAAAGCGCTTCTTTTTTTTTAAAGTTTGAAACACAAGTAGTGGTTAGTTAACTTAGAACAACAAGTGTGCATGGCGGTAATTCTTCAGGGTAATGCTTGTGGGGGTCGCCTGGCCTTTTTTTGGGAACTGACTTCCTCCACAAATAAAAATAAAAATAAGAAATCTTATGTGCAACACAAACCGAGGTTTATTTCCGGAATAGAAATAACAAATAATAACAAGTTAAAACAGTTCTCAATATTTCAGAGTTCTTTTTTTTTGAGTTCATATGAAAGGTGGAGAGTCTCTTTTTTTGTGTTCTTTGAATGTTCAAATATGTAACATAGACAATATTAATGTTCGTCTGTTAAAAGAGAGTATTAATGCGCGGAGCAGTGGAAATGAAATAATTGATGTTTGCACGCGTGGTAAGTCCTAATGAGAAAGCGTTGAATGAGTCGGAAGAGTTTAAAGAGACGAAAGAATGCTCGAAAGGCTAAGAGACTAAAGAGATAGATTTTGTATTTGTGCATGTTTATATTTGGTTTGATTGGCTCCAAACGAGCTCTAGAAAATCAGTTTTAAAATGTGTCCTAGGAGGAATTCCATTGGACGGAAGACATCACATGGGGTGCTTTCAACTACGTACGCACCTTTGGTATATAAAGGTCACGCTGGAATTTGCGTGGGTGTCATTTTTCATTTTTTTAACGCGCTGAAACAATCAATTGCACTGCGCGCCTAAATTGTATTTAACGATTTTAAATTTGAATATTAAACTGTGCCAACTGGCACATGCTTTTATGGTGGTCGAAAAACGAGTTTCAGCCGCCATATTACTTCCTATTTACTTGCCTCCCCACGAGGGTAGAGTTAGACACAAGGTCGGTTTTTAATGTAGAGAAGCATTTATTACTAAAAAAAAAAACAACAAAAAAAAAACGAAATGGTAAAATATCAAAGCAAGTTAAGCTAAAAGTAAAAAAAAAAAAAAAATTAATTCAAAGAATTAAAGAAAGAAAAAAATTCAAAGAAATTTCGAAACTATTTAATTTATTCAAAGGAAATCTACATTAAAGAAGTAACCTCAGCTACTTATTACATTGAAAACAAAATCTATTTTAGTAATTACCTCTCTCTTATTAATGGTTATTAGCAAATTGTTTTAATTCTTCTATTTATTTTTTAATTTAATTCATATATAATTTGTTTTTAATTATTATTAGCTGACATCAATTCTGTTTAAGACCGGAAGTAAGCTTTATTTATTTAAGTTATGAGAGTTATTTCTCTGTTTTATTTTCATAGATGAAGATGGATGTGTCTTATGCTTCTATAAATCCAACATGTGGTCTACTTTCAGGAAAATCATAAGTTAGAATATTCAGTGTAATCTTGAATAGTATTTGTCCAAACCCTCTGCCCGGCAATAGGTTTCAACCTGGCAACACAGAGTATGTACAGCTAATACATATATATATATATATATATATATATATATATATATATATATATATATAATGTATTAGCTTGATTAACTGCGTCTAATTGTGTCGGATATATACTGGAGAGTCAAAACAATGAAAAGAATATTCTGTTGTCATAGCCCTAGTTATGACTAACAAGATGATATGCCGACCTCCTCCATTCTCCTCCCCCCATATTTTAAAAGGGTTAGTGCCTGGGAGGATAATATAATGAAAACACAACAGATAGTACCCTCCCCTACCCCCAAAACAGAAGTTAATCATGGAAGGATAATATCATGGGGAATAAACATCTACTATACTGCCCCCACTCTCACTCAAAAAAGAGGAAATAATGCTTAAGACCGTCACAGAAAAAGAGGCGAGGCTAATGCTTTGGAGTATGTTATGACAAGAAAACAATCTGCACTCCCCCTCTCCCCGGAAAAAAATGGATAGCGCCTGGAAAGATAATCTCCAAACAGATACTACTACACTACCCCCTTCACCAAAGGAGGATATAATACCTGGGAGAATTATCCCTCTATCCTAAAAAAGGAGGAGGTAATTCTTAGGAGGACTTTCTTATAACAACAGAACCAATAATATACTACCCATTACTCTTAAAAAAGGCAATATCATTCATGTAAAAATGCCTAGCCATAAAAATATTTCTATAGTTCCTTTGCTATTTTGGCTAAAATCAAAGTGTAGTATCTGTTTTCGTCATTTTAGGGAACTCACACGTTTTAGTATTGATGTGTGTATATATATATATATATATATATATATATATATATATATATATATATTGGAAATATTGGGTATATAAATGAGAAAATATCGCAATGCAAAATTACAACTATAAATTACTAAATATTAATTCATTAGAATCTGTTTATAAAGTAAATATGCAAATATGTTTCTGGTATTATTTGGAGTCGTCAGACTATTCTTGTCTTGAGTGTTATTTCCTTGACGTTTTAATGTAACCTTCAACCTTCTTCAGGTGTATTTTGTTGAACACGGGAATTTGCATAGAATTCTGAACAAACTTAATTTTACCAAGTATAGACCTATGGTGTAATAAATAAAGTACCGAGTAAAATTCAGTTGCAAGTTATACTCTTCTTGAGGTTGAAGGTTCAATCCTCAGTATGGACAATGCTCAAAATACAATTGCCAAATTCCTTTGGATTTGTACCTAGTCATTACTGACAGAACAAGAGCATGCCACCAACATGGATTAAAATAAAGGGTAGACTCAAAATTCTGTGCAGATTCCAGAGTTTGAAAGAAAGATTTTAGAATTCGACAAAATACACCAATATATATATATATATATATATATATATATATATATATATATATATATATATATTAGTAAACAAATCTACTCATATAATGTTAGGTAAGAGTATATATTTACATATTTATACAGAAATAACTTTTTTTTTTTTTTTTTTTTTTTTTTTTACAAAGGCATCACCACATTATCAAGGCTCAGAGGCCACTCAAGGATAAGGGTTAAAGAGTGTACAGTAGAAATTGGTCAATATAGTAATCATTAGTAATGAAAATTTGGTAACTTATATGGAACGGCTCATCAAGAACTTATTTACGTTAGACTTGAACACAACCATATTGTAGTCAGCCGGAAAGCAGAAAAATGGAAGACAATTCCACAGGCGTGCAGTTCTAAGAAAGAAGCTTTGTTCATGGAATCTACGTTTAGGTTTAGGCACAGATAAAGAGTGGGGAGAATTATTGATAGTGTTTACAGCTAGACGGGTGTTTCTTGTGAAAGTTTGGCCAGAGGAGACCAAAGATTGAAGCTCAGTCAAACATTTTCCATGAAAATAACGATACATCAGAGACAAACTCGCAACATCTCTTCTGTGAGATAGAGGTTGCAAGGAAGAGAAAAGGACATCTCCTACGAGGCTACGAAGTCTATTTTGAACTCTATCAAGGCAGGACAAGTCCTTTCTAGCAGCTCCTGCCCAGATGTGGCAACAGTATTCCATCCTTGGACGTACCTGGCTCTTATATAGGTAGAGAATAGCATCAGCAGTGAGATATCTACTGGATCGATAGAAAGATCCCACCATTTTTCCAGCGGCCTTTCAGAATATCAAAATTTCTAAATTAATTAACAGATCATTTTGAATTTTTTAACACAGTTCACATTATGCCCAGCAACTGTATTTATTTTTTTTAAACAAGGGAATCCAGTTTATCAAGGCTCAGAATCCACTTCGGGATAAAGGTTAATGAATGAACATCGCAATTTTTGTTTAAGATTGACACTTAAATAAATATGCGATGCTGAGTCTTCTATGGAATTTCTTCTTCTACCATTATATTGTCATGCATATTTCTTTCTAAGTAAAAACGTTTTCTATTTTTCTAAGGAGTATATGCACGAAAAGATTCAATGTTAACATAACATAATGATACTTGATTGTTTCTGTGTAACGAAACAGCTCTGTAAAAAATGTACCAAAATTTTGATATTCTGAAAGAAATGTTTGGTAAGAAAAATAAATAATTGAATGTAGCTTTATTGTTATTCTTATATATATATACATACATACACACACTACAAGGACATATTTGAAGGAAATAGTAAACAAGAAATGTGATATAAACTCTTAAAATAAAGATTGCACTCATTTGCAAGTAATGAAGGCATCTGGTATTTCAAGAAGTTGAAGTCTTTGAAATACATTGAATAGCAAACATGAATCGAAGGCAAAGAAGCCAACACAAATCGAGCACATGAAGCCATTTTGCTGACAGTTAAAATCATTTTTGGTGGCAAACAGAGTGAACCTAGAATCCAAATACTCAGCTGTGATTCTTCTTTTACCTTGGTTTATATATTTAACTGGCAAGAAGACCTGATGCTTCCTGGGAATGAATGAGGAACACCATGTACTTTTTTACCACATTCATATATACTATATTTGTTTCTTGGTTTCTACTGCACCCCTCCTCTTATTTTGCTTCGTAATATAGTCAGAAGAAGCTGCAATCTTGAAAAATTCTCTGAATATTTTGTTTTTATGGAAGTTGCTCTAGACAAAGCATGAAGCTATTTGATGTAAGCAGCTAAAAAAGAAAACAAAAATGCTTCAGCTAATAAGTGTTTGATATATAGATTCTGACCCTCAAAACAGTAATTCTTTCCCTTTGTCAGAAACGTTGCTCATGCAATGCGAGGACTAAAGGACAAAATAAGGAAAGTGAGAATTATGAGGTTATGAACTAAGAAAAAGGTATATATATAGCATGATGATATCTGGAAGTGAAACCTGGCCTGTAAAGGTTGAAGATATGCACTGCATAGAGATAAATGAAAATGGTAAAATGGATGTGTTGAGTATTGTTGCTAATGATGTAAATATTTATACATTTTGAACAACCGGAATACGTAATATGTAAAAAAACAAGTTAACCTTATTTAAAATCTCATCTACTGAGCCAGCTGATAAAAGATATTTCCTTAGATGGAATATAGTTGTAGCATCTGCAGAGGTGCTGTATAAAGCACTGGTTTTTGCTTTGAAAGAGTAAAATTGACAGATCTTGTGAAAGAATGATTTCTTCTCTCCACAGTCTCTTTTATCACAGAAAAGACCTTGCTAATCTCTACCATGGTACTTGCTCGACTGAGCTCCAATCTTTGCTTTCTTGTAAGAAATTTACATTTACTTGTATTGCTACCACAATGGGAAAGAAATTATCTTATCTTTCCATATCCTTAGCATAAGACAGAATTTACATATACAGAGCTTCTTTGTAAAGGTTTCCTGCCTGTGGAAAACATTGCTTTGAGATTGCTTCTCTGCTGATTACAACCTGGTCACTTTCAAATTCAATATCAACAAATGCTTGATCTAAACCGGTTCATAAGTAATCAAATGCAGTTGATACCATTAATTAATAATAATGCCTCTCATCTTTCTGCTGATAATCATTGTCGCGTTAATCTTTATTCTTGATAAATGATGACCCGATAGTGTAAAAAAAATCGTCTTGGCATTTAGTAAATAGAAATCTTACCAACGGTCAGTTGTTCACACAAGATCAAATATGCTAAACTACAAAGTCCTCATTTCCTTAGCTATCGTATCAATCTGAATCCTTCAATTCTGAACATCTGGACTTGAGCCAAAGTTTCATTTCATAATCTCTAAGACATCTTTGTGGTCAAATCTAACTTCCTTGAAATGGTTGATCCATTGTTTCAAAAGGGGGAGGATTAAATTATTACAAAACATTACAAAGATGTCCACTCAAGTTTTCTTTTAAAGATTTTCAAATAATCAATCAAACATACATTTTCACCTTGTTATGTTGCTCATATTATGCAAAAAAAAAAAAATGATTTTTCAAGTTTCAAGTGAATTTAACGAATTTTAAAGCAATTAAAATGATTGAAACATGAAATAGTAACCGTGCAAGTTTATATAGGTTAAAAATTGGAATTTTATTTAAGGATAATAAACCAATACTATAATAAAGGGCATATGTATGTCTTGCTAAAACTTGAAAAATACTTGGCAAACCCCTATGAAGTTGGTATTTTTTTAAATTGGTATAACCTCGGAAAAGATCTAAAATTTAGAAAAAAATATTGTTTCGAGGTCAAATGGCTGTATGTGTCACTTAATGTTATCACGATGTACACACAATTTTAATGTTATCATGTAAATGGGAGTAACTGATTTTTTTTCAGTTATTTCTCTTATGCCGACTCGAGTTATGAGTATGTATGTCCAGAGAAAGGATTGAGCTGGGTGAAGAAAGAAAAGAGGTGGTGGGTAAGGGAGTGAAAACTAGAGGAGGGAGAAAGAAAGAGAAATAGAAGTTATGTTACACTTTTTTCCTGGGCAATGCCGGGTAGGTCTGCAAGTATAACAAAACTAATCAATTTAGGTTAAAACAAAGCAAAATAATACAAGAAACCATTTTTTTTTATGTGGACACACAGTTCTTTGCAATACAAAAACAATGATACCATATAGCACAATTCGCCATCAAATCATTTTAAATGTGTTGGAAATTAGAAAATTTGCAGTTTCGTGTGATGTTGCTTAAGAAACTAAATTTCACAGAGTATAACAAATACAATCTGCAGACAAGTGAAAAATCCTCACAAATATGACATCTAATAATAAAGAAAAAATTAAACAATATTTTTTTGATAAAACTAAACGTCAAGTAAAATCCAATCGAAAACAAAAAAAAAAAAACATGCAAAAATGAGACAGAAGTACAAGTTTTGACTGTTCATATAAAATTCAATATTTTTAATGGAAATCGCTCCAGATAGGACGTAAGGTCACTGAATGTAAGGAACTACCAAGAATGAAATGTGATGAAAAAAATTAAAGACGAAAAAAAAAAAAACATGAGATGCCAATTGACCACAACCTTGAAAAGGCTAAAGTTATGATACCTATGAAATACCTATGCATAGATACCTATGCAGGTAGGAGGAAAACAGTAAGGAGGAAGACAGTTCTACTAGAATATGGGGGTCTATTACAATGAGGTATCAAAACAGCAAATAGATGGAGACCACTAGACCAACATGTCAAACAGCTGGAACAAATGAAACAGAGAATAGATCAAACAGTTCTAAAGAACACATACCATAATAGCATTTATAGAAAAGACAGACTAGCAACATCATGTCTGCAAGAGAAAGAGAAAGAGGTTGCAGGGAAGATAAGGTGGGGCCAATCAAATTGCAGTTATGTTTCTACACCTTATTGAGAACCTTCAAATGGTCAGAGATCCACCAGACCAAATATGACAACAATACTCTATATAATATCTGATAATAGATTTGTAGAGATATAGAATAGCCTCAGGTGAAAGAAAGGGTTTAGAGTGATAAAGAGAACCGACTTTAGGAGAAAGAGAGCAACAGATCTAATATATAAACTCCAAGAAAGATTTGATGAAAAAGAAAGATCAAAAAATTTCACAAGTTGATTCTCAACAGTTAACACAGTGAATCTTCTTAATGATTCATAGCACATTACAGATTAAATTAATTTTTTTCTTTTAATAGTAAATCAATATTTTAAAAAAAAATCATTTGAACCATGTAAAAACAAATGGATGATAGGTCAAACACTTCTTTAGTACGTCATTTACCAAAGTTGTCAACTTGGATATTTTTGTGTGAAAGACAACTTAAGTCTCTATATTATGCTGACCATATTGACGCGTTGCTCTTTTTCTTTAACCTGTTACTATTATATAGAAAAACCGTTGAGAGGAAAACCCCAAAATAGTGCGTAGTTACTCCTGATGATACGACGTTACCTAAAGACCAAAATGAAATAAGTGAAACAGCTGCTTAACACAATTATATACAAGTCTACAAGGTAAGCTGTTTCGGCCAAATAACAATATCTTCTGTTGTCTGCTACTGTTCGTATAAAAAATTCCATTTTACACAAAATGGAGTGCACCAAATTTAATGTAAAATAAAATTGTCGACCACTGAAAATAGTAATCTAACTCTAAATAGTCTGGAACAAAAAACTATTGCTGACACAAGAGAAAAGAATTGTACAATAAATACAATTGTACAATAAACAGGAAAAAAAAAAATTGGGGGGTTTAATCCAAATATCACAATAATCCTAAAATAAATGAAACATTGCAAGTTGAAATTGAAAGGAATTTCACTACTTATCTCCATTTTTAACTCTTGTTAAATATTGGGTTAGCAAATCCACAAGTATATAAATTAGTTATTTGAAAACAGCAGGAAATGAAAATTCAACCAGAATCAACTTAATGCACTTTAAATTAAATTTTCTGGGGCTATGAAAAATGATAGAAACGGATGTGACATCACATGGATCAAAGAAAGAGAGTAAGAAGTAGTTAGTTCCTTGGAAGAACTAGAAGTGTGAACAGGTTTGAAAAAATATATCCTAAGATATAATTAAATACTGATTATCTATACCCCTTCACCGGTCAGTGATTCGGAATGAAGATCTACCTAAATGCATCTCCTCTGCCTTCCAACAGTGTTGTCTCGACTTAGTCCTTTTTCGAATATTACCACCATTTTCCCCAATTGACTACTTAACTATGCTACAGTTTAAGTTTCTTTTCATGAGTTAGCCAGATTCCAGGACAAGAATTCATCTGATCTGGTAGAAAGTTTACTTGTAGGGCAAAGTGTTTTCATATCAAGCGATCCTGACAAACCCCAGTACAGAGACCTAAGGCACTCAATAATGTTGTCTAGTAGGCATTCAAATTCTTAGCATGTGGAAACAGGTAAATATAGTGAACTTCCTTTCAGTTTCAACTTGCGATATCTTTTTTTTTTTGTTGCTATTTTGATAAAATTAAGATGTAAACAAAATTTAATGTTCTCTAATCTTTTCTAAATGTACAATTCTTTCTCTGCTGTTATTAATAGATTTTCTACCCAAGTTATGTTACCATTTTCAGTGATGGCCGTTTTTTTTAATGCCGGTGTTTTTCAATTAAATGCACATGATATTGTATGTCTGCGCATATAAAAGCAATTCGAGCTTAAGGCAATGATATATATTTAAAATAAATAGTAACAATTATTTTATATTTACAGACACTAGTATTTCACGCTTATGCAATCATCAGTGTAGGAAGCTATAATTACTGCTGGCCAGGAGATTCAAACTCAGTCACTATGCATCCAACAGCATCCAACCTCAAGGCCGTTGAAAATAAAGAGAAAATTTGAGGGAAAGTAAGCACCTATAAATGCCAAGTTGTGGGCATATATAGTAAACAGTAGGAGTATTAAAACAGTAATAAATCGGAATATTGCATTTGCACTATGATATATAGTTTTAAGTTGTCTGTCAGAAAAACAAAAGTGACAGTAGAAAAATTTATTGAATTGTGCTTACATTTGTTCTTATATTGTTCAACTGAGGTTTTCTTTTTATTTACTGTTTAAAGAAAAATTAGCTTTTAGTTTGCCATGCCCAGTCATAACAATTTTCGTTTGCCAGGCCCAGTCATAACAATTTTCGTTTGCCAGGCCCAGTCATAACAATTTTCGTTTGCCAGGCCCAGTCATAACAATTTTCGTTTGCCAGGCCCAGTCATAACAATTTTCGTTTGCCAGGCCCAGTCATAATAATTTTAGTTTGCCAGGCCCAGTCATAACAATTTTCGTTTGCCAGGCCCAGTCATAACAATTTTCATTTGCCAGGCCCAGTCATAACAATTTTCATTTGCCAGGCCCAGTCATAACAATTTTCATTTGCCAGGCCCAGTCATAACAATTTTCATTTGCCAGGCCCAGTCATAACAATTTTCATTTGCCAGGCCCAGTCATAACAATTTTCGTTTGCCATGCCCAGTCATAACAATTTTCATTTGCCATAAAAAATAGGCAATCAGTTTAGAATGTCTAATTTTGTTACAAAAACTGTATTGGAAAGAAATTGCTTCCAATGTTTTCAATCTTTTAATATAAGAGTATTTGCTAAGAATTTTAGTATTGTTTATTCTGTCAATACCAGCAGAAAGATGTCCGAAGCGTAATGTTGAATGTTAGACACTCGGTGTTCAGCACGATAAGAGAGCAATAATCAAAGGGATATGCTATCTTGAGTCTGATCAGACCTGACATTTGATACTCTGTTGCTGAGGTTTAATATACCAAAGCTGGAGGAGTTCTGGCTGGTTGGTTATTTTTGTTTAATATCACTTCAATCATTTTAAAGTTATTTAATGCTAAATTAAGTAATTTTGGAATAAGCGTTTATACTTTATTTAGTTCTTTGTTTTCTAATATTTTTTCATGGTGTTTGGTTTGGTTGTTTTGAAAAAAATTGTTTTTAACTTTGCAGAACATGATTGAGATTTGTAAAGGGAAAGGAAAAAACATATTTGGTGCATTTTTGATCAGGACGCCAGTATCTTCAAACAGCCAGATGGATAAGTTCTGACGATCAGTCAACTACAGGGTGGAACGATAAATGTGTCAACCTAAAGAAAATACTACTGCTTTATTTGAAAACTTTTATTGAAAAAAATCAATTTAGATAAATTGATCATGCAGTAGAGCTGACATCTATTTAATATAGCTAGCTTCAGCCTCAATCACCGCCTTGATACAAGTTCAGAATTGGGAGCATACCTTTTCCACAAGCGGGAACTTGACAGATGGCAGCGATTAGGGTAGATTTGGTGTTATGAGAGTTCATGTTGGTGATATGCTCGATGTATGACCAAACGAATAGTCCAGCGAGTTCAGGTCGGGGAGGAGGGAAGAGGCCAGTGAGAGAAGAGTACAGTTGTAGCACTCTTTCTGAAGACAAACCTTGGTCTCTTTGGACTTGTGGGTCGGCGCCGAGTCCTGCTGCCACACCCAAGGTCAGCCAATGGCCACCTGATTGCACCAGGGGATCACCACACATTTCAGCACATCAAGGTACACTTTGGTGTTGACTTTCAAGCCAACTTCGAAGATGTGAGGTGGCATGATGTGGCCCTCATTTGAAACCACACCAAAGACCATAATTGTGGGCGGAAACTTTTCATCACCCTGGGCACATCCCTGTTATTCATGGCAACCAGCGATGCATTTTGAGGGCAATGGTCCTGTTGTAATAAGATGGATTGGTAGAGAGCATGAGTTGAACATCGTGTCACTTTCAGATATGATAGAAGGTTCCTATCTTTCTTGGAATTTTTACACCTGGCAAACTAGTAGATGGTTTGCAACAAAAAAAAAAAAAAAAAAAAAAAAAAAAAAAAAAAAAACGATTTTCATCAAACGGAAATGGAATCATGTCATTTTTTCTGGGCGACAATTTTATTGTTCCACCCTATGTTGATTTCACCAGATTGAGATGAACGATTATTAGATAAAAAATGCAGACATTTTGAGGTGAAACACTAGAAGAAATTGTAACAACCCAAGCAAATTGTATACAAACTTTTCAACAATGTGTTTGAATGGAATCAATCTTTAAAACAGCCAAGCTTGGAGACTGGGATATAAATAAAGCGATAAACTGAATATGTGTATTTATGTTTTATGTTATAAGTTTTTAGTTATTTTGATTTAGTTGGACTAAAAACATGTTTATAATTGCTGACTAAAGATGACTGAAGCTAGTGAAAATCTCACGGAAAAACAAAAATGTAAGTCAATTATAAAACTGCATAACTCTGCCTGATGAACAATCAAAACTTTATTTTAATATTTCGGCTAATGTTAACAATCTATGTTAAGAATGTGTTAATTTTCATTCATGACAGGGTGGGGGGCATTTTACAAGATATAGACACGGGTAAAAGAACTCTTCTCATAACTATAACCGATTCCCATAAAATCAGAAGTTAAGCAACATCAAGCCTGGCTATTACGAAATTATTCCTAATTATTTTTAATTTCATAATTACTTTTAATTTCATAATTGTTTATTTTTATAATCTTGAAATTGTTTAATCATTAATAATGAGAACATGAGTTATGAATCTGCATACCTCCACCTGACAATGTACAGATGAGTCAAAGTTTTATTTTGGTTTTACGTCTCCAAAGTTATGCCATGAAAATGCTGCTAATTCAAAAACTATTGCTATTTATTTCGATCAAAGTTATACAGCCTAACATCACAAGCGCATTTGAGAAGTTTTATTACCACACAAGCAAAAAGGCCTGGCATATAAAATCAACAGTAGGCTCTTTGATATAACAGGGATGCGTTTGAAATGAAGGTTTCTGTTTAGAGCACAACTGAACCATGATACTTGACTTTTGCATTTTAACTTTAATTCAAGCCATTATATAAAATTTTTTTTTTTTAATAAAATCTACAGTGGATTCTCTACGGTGACTACAATGTATTGTGGACTAAGTCACTGTAGGGATACATATAAAGCTTTTTCCAGATGCACTACGATGGATCCCCAACAGAGCAGATTTTTCAATCAATTTGATTGAAAAATGGACATTGTCACCGATTTCGATGACAATAAAAATATGGGAGTGTGAAACATTCGTTGATCATCATTCAATCCGGGCAATGTGAGGTCACCCTCCTAGTACACACACACACACACACACACACACACACACACACACACACACTCATATTAGAGAGAATCACTTGTTTGTTTTTCTCAACATCGGCAAATTTCCATTACATGCATTCAGATAGTTTTCTACATCTATTTACATAAGTTTGTATTAATTTCGAACGGAATAATCAGCACATTAAAGACAGATTTCTAGAAATTTAAAAGTTAAGTAAAGGATCCACCTCCAAATGTTACTTATAAAAATCATTAAAATTTACAAATACTTTCTTTCATACAACCATTATTTTGTACAAATAAACTTCACTATGTTTGAATTGTTCATCAAGTTTCAATAATAAATCTCCAACAGTCTTTGTTTTATTGACATTTAATTATTTTTTTCTTCAATTTTATTTTGTTCCAACCGGAGATGGGGCATTCTACCTGATGCCAAATTATATCCCAAACAAGAAATCTTTTTAAGATTCTAACCGTTTCTTTGAATGCAATTGTTTGTATCCCTTTTGCACTTGGTTCACAGGGTATAATTGCTCAGTAGTTTGAAATTTTTTTTATTTCACAAGTCCAGTTGTTCCTATAATTACTAGAATGATGAAGTTCTTCCTAAGATTCCAATTTCTTTTCATGTCATACATGAGACCTTGTTATTTTGTTATCTTTTCCATCACAGCGCTATTTAATCCAGCATCGTTGAAGAAACTAACTTCTAAGATTGCTCGTTTCTCCTTGTCCCATATTACTATGCCAGGTTTAATAGTTCTGTTTTCTAGGTAGATACTTGTAGGAATTGCATATTCATAGTGGATGGTGTATAACTTATTTGCAACTGTTGTTTTTGGTAAACATGTTCACAGGACTTGCTGCAACATTCGATATTCAAATTTTTGTAGATGATCCAGTGGGGATAAACACACACTGTATTGCGTTGTATGGTAGCCGCCTGCCAGCAGGACCTTACAACTGGATCCTAGGTGACACACTCTTCTTCTATGTGGCAGAACCTGCACTTGTTGTCATTTTGGATATGACTAGCAAAACTGTCAATACTAGACACACTCTTCTCTTGGTACTGCCCTGATTTGGGCCATGGTGACCCTCATTCAGTTCAGGAATTATCTGGGGTTTTTGAAAGACACTATCTGAGATTATATTATAGATAATAATCTAAGAGAGCTTTAAGTTGGATGAGTGTGAAGCCCATAAAAGATAACACTTCCTTTGATTTCCTGTCCAGACAATTTAAGGACCAAAGTGGAAGAATGGCTCAATCACTTGGATCCCATTTTCCGGCATCACAGATCACTATCTAGTTTTCAGACGGAGATCAGAGAGATCGGTTGACCTCTCTGTATGGAGTTGCAGTCAATGAATTGTTGGCCCCACCATCAGGTTGATCAGATGTAAGATGATCATCAAATCATTGAATGGTGATCAAACAGAGACTGTTGGGTATTCATGACTATAATTTGGTAGACGAGTCAGTCACAGACTAACGTTTATTTTTACCAAATATGATTGGATTGCAGAAACAGATTGAATTTTGTGAATAATTTCAGAGGTGGATTTTTATTGGGGTGTGGGTGTCAATTTGTATTTTGCATGTTCCCACATGCGAACGTTGCCAGATACAAATGGTTAACAAATCGTTTTACACTGGTATAGCATTTTAACATTAGTTAACCCTGAAATGGTTGATATTATAAAAAAACAGACAACACAGAAGCATGGAAGCAACAAAGTCTGCAATTCTATTATTTAATTGTAATTCGACTTTGGTAGCGGTAGTACCGTTAGTCACAGCAATAGCATGAAGCCGAATAAGATGGCTACCGAGCGTAAATAAAGACAAATATCTGATCTTTAGTTTAAAATTGCTCGATTTTCCAAAAACCCAACACTTCATCCTGCTGTTTTTTTGTTTGTTTTTTTATCTCTCTGACCGTTCATCTATGAAAACGTAGCACTTGAAAAAGCAAAAAGCATATTGGAAGAAAGAAAAAGCAAATGTGCATTGCGTGAAGCAATCTACATCCAAAGCAGAAGAAAAAAAAAAAAAAAAAAAAAAAAAAAAACGATGAATTCATCTTTTTTATGTATGGAAGCAGCGATTGTCCATCTACCAACCAAAAACGGAACAACATGCTTATTAATTAGAAACTCTTAAATCTTGAGCAGTGTACGAAAGCATCAAAGTGCTAAAATAGTGAAAAAGATTTAAAAAGTGCTAAATAACAAAAATGTTTACTTGCCATATGTGACAGTTTGAGGTTGTAGCCGACACACATTTTCTGTAAATTAAGAAACAATATTTGTTTTCCTATTGTTTCATTTTTTTATAATTAAAAAAAAACAAAAAATAAAAACATAAAATAAATCGGTTTTGACAGGATAGTTTTTATGTATGTACATTTGAGTATATAAATATATTCAATAAAGGCTTTAATAATAAATTTAAAAAGTTTCTAGTTCATTATATAAAGGGCAGTTCTGTTTATATATCCAGCTAAAAGTCTTGCACTACAAAACAAAGACTCGCAATGTTGGTGTATTCTTAATCAATGTTTCTCCAGATGAATAATAAATATCTAAAACTAGATGTACCTGTGTTGTCCGGTATTAAACCTGACGTTAAATTCGTTAAAAAAAAAAACAAAAAAAAAAAAACAAAAAAAACAAGGAAGTAAAAAAAAAAACAAAAAAAAAAACGAATAAACTGAGACATGTGCATGGGAGTTATGTTTTTTTTTTTTTTTCTAAACAGTTCACTTCTAGGTAGGAAAAAAAGAAAAGTACTTGTGCTGAGATCGAAACCAAAACCTAAAGACAGTGAGTTAAGTATGATAACCATTAGACCAGCTTGACACGATCTTTAAAAAAGTGTTTTCAAATCTCGTGAAACAGTTGACAAACAGATAAAAATCCCGATGACCCCCCCCCAAGTACCAATTTTTCAATTTTGACCCCTTAGCAGCCCTTTTTTCAGGATAAAAGCCAACTAAAGAGTTTTCCACATGTTTGAATATCCTATATACCAAATTTCAAGTCTGTTGATAAAAAATTAATTGAGTATATAGATTGAGAATTGTCCTCACACACACACATTCTCACTTTTATAGATAAGGAAACATATTCATTTTTTTTTTTTTACCCCAAACAGACTAAGAACGCATCAGAAAAGTTTTTCCATGTGCTACCTAAAGGAAAATAACTAATTATTGTCAAGGAGTTACTACTCTTATGCCGACTATATAAAGGAATCTTTGTGTGTGTATATGTTCAAAGAGAGGAATGGGTTGAGCGGAGGAAGAGGGAGAGGTAAAAGTTTTAATAGAAAAAAGTTACTTTTGCCCTGGTAGTCCTGACAGTAAGAAATGAATCTGCAATAGAAGCAATGAATTGACAGTTTAAAAATCGGATTTTGAAAACCTCACATTATCTTTACTGCAGAAGTATTTATAAAAATCAGGATCTTTAGTGACAGAAATCATAATTTACCTATATTGTACAGGTTCTAATCCTAAGCACAGTTTCATCATCATCTGAATTTATGAGATGAGGGTTGGTAGTGTATTATTTGGATTCTTCACACTAACGTTCTCATCTTGAGTGTTAGTTTCAACAGGTTTCAGTGGATGTAATCTCTGGCCTTCTTCAGTTGTATCTTGTCAAACTCTGAAATCTTTCTGCATGGAATTTCCAATGGAAGACTTTTTAAATCCATGATGGTAGCATGCTTTCGTTCTGTCAGCCATGACCACACGGACCCAGAGTGTAGTAGATAAAGTACTTGGTAAAATTAATTTGTAAGGTACACTCTTCTTGAGGTTGAATGTCCAATCCTCAGTGCAAGTGACACTCAAAATACAACTGCAAATTACTTAAGACTTTTGCTTAGTCATGTCGACAAGATATATCTGAAGTTCGTAGGTTAAATCAACTGAAATGTGAAACTAGCATTCAAGGTGAGAACAGTAATCTGAATGATCCAAATAAAACAGCTTGAATGTTTTGGATAAAATATGCAGAAATTACTAATCGGTTTCATCAAGTTCTTTGACGTCCTAAGGAAGAATTCATTCGTGAGTTGGTGGCTGCAATTAAACCTGCCGACTCGAGGAATCTGTTGACATTGATTTTGAAGACAACCAAGTTGTAATTTGTGGGAAAGCAGATGGAGGATCTTTGTAAATGAGCTCTGGTTGCATAAATTTTGCCTGATGCTAAGAAAAAAAGAACCTTTTTCTAGTTATGAAAAGACGGGTTCTTGCTGTGAATATCTTACCAGAAATAACAATAGAGTACAAAGATGAGCAATGTTTCTTCTGTGAGAAAATGGTTGTAAAGAATTGAAGAAATCATTTTCACTATGTTTCAAAGTTCATTCTTGATTTTGTCAAGGCAATGAGAGTGCTCTGAGCAGTACCTGTAGCAGCAGTACTCCATCTTGTGACATATCTCACTTTTATATAGGTAGAGAATTGCATAAAGGGTCAGATACATTTTGGGAGTGATAAAATGAGAACCATTTTTCCAGTGGTCAAGATTGGTTTGGTTTTACAGCATATCAGCCATCTGTGCATTATTTAATGTCAAATAAAGTTATCAAAGATAATTCTATAGGTAGGATAATTATTTATATTCCTAAAGTACATTGCTCTCAGGATGAAATTGTCTCAGATTTTTTTCATAGTGAATGCGAACATTACATTTAGAAGTGAATTCTGCTGAAAAAGGGAAGCATTACTCTGAGAAAATACCATTCTAAAAAAAAAAACCCCAAAAAAAAAACCTTTCTTTTAAAACATTGGCATTGGTAATCTTCATTGTTTTCAACGTGACTGACCACCAGCCATTGCCTTTTAGTATTTATTTCAGGGTGAGAAATAAGGTTTTGATTTTTAAAGAATCACACAGAATAATGTGATTGGGTATGACCTTATAGATACTATGACATGATGTCACTAGCAGATTGATTGGGCCTCTTTGACCCCTTGTCTAGAGAATGTCAGAACCAAAGTGGAAGAATGGTTCAGCCATTAAGCTCCCATTCTACAGTATCACAGGTAACCATTTAGTTTTCGAATGAGGGTAGAGGGATTAGGTTTATTCTTCTGCATGGTGAGATAGTCAACAAATTTTGGGCCCTGCCAACAAGTTGACCAGATGTAAGCCTTCCATGTTAAGTCTGGAGTGGAATTTTTGGGTGCTTCCTTAAAGAGAGAGCTATTCATTTTGACTGAGATAAAAGCATCTAGGCATTAGTGATGAAAGGAGAGAAGTTTGGATTAAAAAGTGCTGAAAGTAACAATCCTCCCCTCCACACACACACACTTCCTCATTATGTGCTTTAGATAAGAGAGGGAATCAGCAAGAGCCTGATCATCAGAATTGTGTCATATGTGCAGATGTCAACAAATGGTCACAGAACATTAATATCGATTAGGAAAAGGGTTAGGTCATGGCCATTGTAAATAAGACCAAGCCTAGTCACTAAAGTCAGATGACTTGCTGACATCACAAAATAAGGTATTAGGTGATATGCAATTATTAGGAATGGTGGTCATTTTTTTTCTCAAGGAAATTTCCGAGCACCTGTTTGTAAATAACTTTTAAATGAAAGTTTTTTTTGCAATTCTTTTTCTTGATAATACAACAAACATTATGTGAATTATTTTTCTTTTTACTACATATTTTTATAAGGATCTAAAAAATAGTAAATTTTGTGTCAGAAAATTCAAAACCTATTTGTTTTTTAAACTTGTTAAACATAATTTTTTACATTAAATTTTTTTCTGTCTGTTCTCTTAATAAATATTTTTCAAAGAATATCATTCATGTATTAGTTTTCAATATTAAGGGTCTATTAAAGTTTATTACTTTAGCAAAGGTTTAGCCTCAGTCGTGACCTTTAACTTATTCATTTCTTTCTTTTAAATTCATTAAATTCTGTTAAAACGTGTTTGGTGTCGTTGTGTGTATAAAACGTATGTTCCTAGCTTATTTCTGCCAGGAATTATTTTTGTACAATATTAAAGAAAAAAATGTTTATCTACATTCAAAAGTATGAAGTCAAGAAACACAAACATATTTCTATTAAACAAAAACGTCAACGCCATCATGTATAAATTAAACTGTTTATTTATTTCCAAATACTTTTGTTTTTTTGCATCAAGTTTTATAACACAAAATTCATTAATAAGTTTTTGCTGAATATAAATCACACGCTTAAATAACATTTAAAAACTCATTCTTAATCAAATTATCCAACGATTTTTTTTATATATAAGTTTGATTTAAAAAGAAATATTCGTTTATATTTAAATTATTTGTTTGAATTAATTCTTGTTTTTCTTTTTTAAAATATTGAAAAAGTTCAGTTTCAGTATAAATCATGTTATTCTTTTTCTATGCAATTTTTAAAGTTTTCTAATGATTTGTGTAAAAAGCTCTCATTCATTATCTGATAGATCTTGTCTGAGTGCTATTAACATCTTAAGTGTTATTTTCAAAACGTTTCAGTTGATGTAACCTCTAACCTTCAAGTATATTTTGTCAAACTCTGAAATCTGCATGAACTTTCGAACGGAACCCTTTATTTAATCCATGAGGGTAAATATCTCTCTTTCTATAAACAGTGGTATTACATCTAGAAACAAAAATAAGTTTAAGGCTCCTAAAATTTGTACTAAAATTGTCTGTAACACAGTAGATAGACCTTGCTTGCTTATACCTTATGCAAGACATCATTTTTCAGCGACTAAGCTGGTTTCTATTTATGACAAACCTGGTTGAACACATGGATAAATCTTTGAGACATGCCAGCATTGATACTATGCTGGAAACGCCTATTCATCAACAGCTAGCTACTTTTATAGAGTTATCAGAGAACAGATTCAATAGTTGAGACGAAATTGCAAACTTTCCTGCTATAGAAATCTGACAAAGTAACCCTTTGTGTCAGACACTATCAAAGAATTTTGATATGTCAAATACTATTGCTCTAGAAACCAATCCTCCTACCCATCAAAGGATTTACCTATTCTATACAATAGAACACATTGTATTTTATACTAGCAGTCATATTATTTGAATTTATGATTTATTTAAAACTTTGAAAAAACAAAAAAACTAAAAAAAATAAAAATCACAAAATACTGTTCTCATCTTGAGTTATTTACACAACATTTAGGTCAATATAAACTGAGCTTCAGGTGTATTTTGTCGAACTCAGAAATTTTTCTGCCAATCTTAGGAATCTGCACAAATTTTATAACAACTATTTAATCCATAGGAGTAGCATGTTCTTGTTCCGTCAGCTATGATTGGGCAGAAGTCCTGAGTAATTTGCAATTGTATTTTTGGGTTGTCCGCACTGAGGATTGAACCTTCAATCTCCAGTATTGTAACTTTCACAACTAAATTTCACCAAGTACTCTACTGTGCCACAGACAATTCTAGTATGAACTTTAAGAGCCTTAAACCTATTTTTGTTTCTATTTATTACTATATGTATAGCGATATATTTACACTCGTGGATTAAATAAAGGGTTACGTTTGAAATTTCATGCAGACTCCAGAGTTCAACAAAATACACTTGAAGATCAGAGGTTACAGGAACTGAAACGTTTTGGAAATAACACTTAAGATAAGAACAGTAACCTAAAGAATTCAAACAACATGAATAACCAATTCTTAACTAAAAAGCTGAGAACCTAAATTTAAAGGTTCTTTTACTTTTTTATATATAATTTCTTTGTGATGTTGTTAAGCATCTCTTAGGTGTTATTTGAATGACGAATGAACATCTCTTTATATAAGAACTTTTAGTAGCAGACAAACGCTAAAGGGTAATAAGATATTTGTCACTTGAGCTAAGGAATAAACAAACCCCCTTCCCCTCTGCTACAAAACACAGACGTTTTACATTCTCCTTGAGTACTGTACATACATGTACACTAGGATATTGTTTAGTAAACTTTTATGAAAATTTACTTCTCTATATAGGAATTGAACTCGCATATCTATCCTGCAAATTTCCGTCCCATTTTCTCTTCATTGTCACTCTGTAATGAACAATGAAAAATTGCACATCGAGAAAAAAGGAAAGTGAGAAAAATAGTTATAGAAAAATGTGTAAGGAAAAATTCAAGATGGCGCCCGACTCTCTCTTTAAGTTCAGGAAAAGATGTTATAAATGTTGCAGCAATTCAATTACCAGTAAACACCGGTTCTGCACGGAATCCAACTAGCAAGGTGCCTAGACGGACGCAAACGGTTACTCAGACCGGACCCAACAACGGTAAAATATCCTCATACGGCACGAGAAGCAACAGCAACACGATTCCCCGACCAACTCAATCGTCGCTCTCCCAACGTCTTTTTCATCACACGCTTTTATGGTCGTTGTAGGCTGGCTAAATTTGCATATTGCGAGAATTTGTGTGACTTTGCGAGATATCATCCTTTACAAAAGACGGCGGCCGCCATCTTGATCTTTCTTTATTTTCGGTCGGTGACGCAGAACCGATCTCGAGGTAAGTCTTTCCTTTTCGTCCGTCTCTCTTACGCACCCACACAACACACAAACATGAGGGCCCTTATCTCCTGGATGCACATTACAACAGTTCCTCTTTACACTATTTTTTTACATTTTACTTCAGTGTAATTTCTAAGAAATCAAGGGACTTTTTCCTGGTGCTAACACTTCATCTCTATAGGAGATAAATATTTGAATATTTCATTAACATTTTTCCCCCCAATTGACCTATGAAATGGGTTATATCTTTCATGGCTTTCAGGACAAAAAAATCAGCTGGTCTGGTGGATTATCCAGCTTACTACAATTACCAGAGCCAAGGTTGGGCTTTATTTGTATGAAAAATAATCATCATGCCAGGTTGTCCTGAAAAGCACTGTACAAGGGCACCAAAGAACAACGGTTCCCAACTTGTGGCCAATTGATTTTGAGCCGAATATGAATATTATATAAAACCTGTTGAAAAACAGATTCAAGGTGAAATTTCAGTTTATTATTTTATGTAAATGTTATTTTTCAAGGACAAAGATGCAGAAGTGGATTTGCTGGTCACCATCATTATCTGCTTTCCTGACAGTTGGGTAATTTTCGTGTGTGTAGAGGATATTCAGCTGAATTTATTACATGTAATGTGTCTGTTGGAAATATTGTTGTAGTGTAATTATGATGTGCATATATACTGTCGTTTTCTTCCGTGGCAGATTTGGGAGAGAAAAAGAATAGAGAAAGAGAGAGAGGAAAAAGAGAAAGTGAATTATTGCATCTTCCTTTCTGCTATTCTCCTATGGTATTGCTTTTCCTTGATTTCTTTGTTTGGTGCCACTGCTGTCGCTCCTCCCACTCACTCTAGTGTTGCTTCATTAATTCCTAACCCTTTAAAAATGATGTAAAGAATGTGAAACATTTTTGGACAGAGTGACGTCCCTTGAACTCTAGAAAAACAAAAAAACATCCGAGTTTTTCCACACATGCAGTGAAAGACGACATCGTTATAATAGCAAACTGTGTGTACATACGGTAATAAATCAGTTTTATATATCACCTTGCGCTTTGTTTGTTCATCACATTTTGGCAATGAAGATTCAAACAAAGAAATTATGGCTACCTTCGATCAGTTGGAAGCATTTGATTGCTCCATTGAACAATAGGATCAGTACATTGAACATTTGGAAGATTTTTTCAAAGCAAATGACATTACAGTATTAATGCTGGAGTCCCTCAGGAGTCCATCCTGGGCTCAACTCTTTCTGATGTACATCAATGATCTATCAAATCAAATTCTAAGATCATTCGTAGACATTTACGCTGATGACAACTATTTATGACAACACTTCAAAGACTGTAAATGACCAAGTTCTGATTCTCTCTCCTCTGATCTTGAGCATGTGGTACAATGAGGAAAGAGGTGGCTGGTTAATTTTAATGCATCCAAAACCAAGCTTCTATCTTTACATCATCAACACACTGATCCCCATCTGGCATCAATTGAAATGAATGGCTCTTGTCTTAGGGAGGGTCCATGTTTTGTCAAGCTTCTGGGTCTGACCTTTACTCTTGATCTGAAATGGAACACGTACATTAAATTCGTGTTAAGGCTGCTGTAAAAATAGTCGGATCATTCTATTGCTCCAGTAGATATCTCACTGTTGATGCAATTCTCTACCTCTGTAAGAGCTAAGTACATCCGATGGAGTATTATTGCCACATATGGGCAGGATCCTGCCTTGACAGAGTTCAAAATAGACTTTGTAGCCCAGTGAGGGATGCTCTTTTCTCTTCCTTGCAACCTCTTTCCCACAGAAGAGACATAGCGAGCCTGTCTCTGCTTTATCATTATTTTCATGGCAAGTGCTCACCTGAGTTCCAATGTGCAGTTCTCTCCTCACCAAACTGTCATGAAAAATACTTGTTTAGCTGAAACCACTATCAATAATTTCCCCAACTTTTTATCTGTGAAACGTAGATGTAGATTCTATGAATAAAGCTCCTTTCTTAGAACTGCACACCTGTGGAACTCTCGTTTCCCTGCTTTCCAGCTGATTACAATATGGTTGTCTTCAAGTCTAGCAGTAAACAAGTTTTTGATGAGCCAGCCCTTTACGTAACCCAATTTACCAAATTTACACTACTAACGATTACTAGGATATTGTCCCATTGACTACTGTGTACTCATTAATCTTTACACTCGATGACCTCTGGTCCTTGATCAGTGGTGACTCCTTTGCAATAAAATAAAAAAAAAAAAGATAAAAAAAAAAAAGAGTAAGAATGTGAGACTTTTTTTTTTTTTTTTTTTTACATGGAGGTCACCACTTATCAAGGCCCGGAGGCCACTCAGGGATAAGGGTTATTGCGTGTACAGTAATCAATGAGATAGTATTGTAGTAATCATTAGTGTTGGAGATTTGATAGAGTGTCTTACTTAAGGGGGCAGTTTGTCAGGAATTTGTTTATGTTGGACTTGAAGGCATCCAAGTTGTAGTCAGGTGGGAAACAGGTAAACGGAAGAGAGTTCTACAGACGTACACTTCTGAGAAAGAAGCTCTGCTCATGGAATCTACGTTTGGATTTAGGCACAGATAAAGAGTGGGGAAAATTATTGACAGTAGTTTAAGCCAGACGGGTGTTTCTCATGAAAGATTGGCGAGGGGAGACCAGAGATTGGAGCTCAGATGAGCACTTGCCATGGAAATAACAATAAAACAAAGACAGGCTCGCAACGTCTCTTCTGTGGGAGAGAGGTTGCAGGGAAGAGAAAAGGACATCCCCCACTAAATCACGAAGTCTATTTTGTACTCTGTCAAGGCAGGATAGGCTGTTTTTAGCAGCTCCTGCCCACATGTGGCAGCAGTACTCCATCCTTGGCCGTACTTGGCTTTTATACAGATAGAGAATTGCATTAGTAGTGAGATATCTTCTGGAGCGGTAGAAGGATCCCACTATTTTTCCAGAATCCTTGGCAACAGACCTGATGTACGTGTTCCATTTCAGATCAGGAGTAAAGGTCAAACCCAGAAGCTTGTCAAAACATGGAGCCTCCCCAAGACGAGAGCCATCCATTTCAATTGATGCCAGATGGGGATCAGAACGTTCATGATGTAAAGATAGAAGCTTGGTTTTAGATGCATTAAAATTGACCAGCCACCTCTTCCCCCACTGTACCATGCACTCAAGATCGGAGGAGAGAGAACTTTGTCATTTACGGCCTTTGATGTGTTGCCATAGATGGTCGTGTCATCAGCATAGATGTCAACAAATGATTTAAGTATGTGTTTTGGGAGATCATTGATGTAGATCAGGAAGAGTTGGGCCCAGGATGGACCCCTGAAGGACTGCAGCATTAATACTGTGGGCCTCTGATTTCTGCCCGTCAACCACTACTCTTATGAATTATGAACCTATGGGAGAGAAATGATTTAATGATTGAGAAAACATTTCCAGTAGCTGGAAATCTTGTGAAGTAGGCCCTTATGCCATACCTTATCGAAGGCCTTCGATATGTCAAGAGTAATTGCCCTGGAAAGGAAGCCTTTGTCAAGAGATTCACTAATCCTATGAGATAACTGTTAGCACATCTGCTGTAGATCTTGCGGAACAGAAACCATATTGCATGTCACTAAGAAGGTTGTTTCTGCTGAGGTGGTTGACTATTTCTTTATTTAATATGGATTCCAACAACTTACTCATGACACACAGGAGACTTATTGGTCTGTACTGAGAGGGAGATGACTTTTCACCTGAGTTCTTAAATACAGGGCATACTGATGAGGTTTTCCAGGGTGTTGGGAAGCACTTCTCCTTAAGGCAACGCTTAAGCAGTTTTGTAAGTATGAGGGCAAGTTCTGGTGGGAGCTTTTTCAGCACTATAACTGGAATGTCGTCAGGGCCAGTTGCTTTACTGGAATCAAGGTTCTTGATTAGCTTGGCGACCTCATGCACAGTATGTTGGATAGTGTGTTGCCTGTTATAGGAGGAAATACAGGGAGTTGATGGGCATTGTCGCATAGGGTAGAATTAGTTGCAAAGTTCTTGGCAAATAGTCTGGCCTTGTCTGATGCTGACGAGATGACCTCAGGTCCATTGCTTCTGTTCAAGATCCTGTTTGCTATTTGCCAAAACTGATGGGAACCAATCCGCTGCTCAGCTACTTTGGATTTAACGGACTGAGCATATAGCTCTCTTGCATTTTTTATTACTCTTTTACAGTGGTTGCTGGTAGTCCTGAAAGCAGCTTTAGTCTCAGTACATCTATTACATTGGTAGATAGATTAATTTTTTTTTTTTTTAAGTTTATGGCCATTGTTATCCGAAAAGCTTATTAATAATAATAATTTGTGGTAAATGTCGTGGCCCTGTAGGTGTCAGAATTTTGGAGAATATACTTCCAAATAAACTATTAAAATTGTTTAAAAAAAATAATAAAAATATTTTTTATTTTAAAGTGTTTACAAAATGCCGGCAATAAAAAAATAATATTTCTATTATTTTTTAAACAATTTTAATAGTTTATTTTGGAAGTATATTCCATAAAGAAAATAAACAACCCACTTTAAACTGAGAAATTACGAATTTTGTATATGCTATTCGCAGTTTTGTGTTAGGGTTGTCAAAAATTCCCCCAAAATTCTGATACTGCTAGTGGCGCTGTAAACGAAAATAACATTTAAAATTACGGCAAACGAGTAGTTTCCAAGATATGAAGAAATGTTAGTTTAAAAAAATGGGAGATCACTTTTCTATAAAAATTTAACGTAAAATGAGCACCCACTTTATGGCCATCGTTTTTTTTAGGGGGCTTTCTTTTTAACAAATAAAAGCAAAGAAAAATGAGTATGGCCACCTTTATGTTGGGGGTTGGGAGTCAACGTACGATGAACACAGTTTAACGTAAAATGAGCACCTCCTTTCAAAAAGTGTAAACAGAATTTTTGTCAGGGAGAGAGGGGTCAACTGTAGGTGCTCATTCTACGTTTAGTTGTGGTCATTCCTACATAAAAAAGGCATTTCACCTTGTTTGAGGCGAAAATGTAATTTTTAAAAAAAATTGCTCATTGCCCATGTAAAAAAAAAAAAATGGCAATAAAGTAGGGGGTCGTTTTAGGTTAAATTATCCCCCCCCTTTTTTAACTAACATCTCTTTATATCTTGGAAACTACTACTTTGCCGTAATTTTAAACATTATTTTCGTTTTCAGCACTCCCGAAAACCTATAAAAGTGATAATTTAAAAGGATTTTTCAAGGGTGGACTAATTCTGCACATTTACTTTATTTTTTTTATTTTATCGTTTTTTGTCATGTAATTTTTTTTTTTGTATTAAGTCAAACATGGTACGATTTTCTTTATTTCTTTAGGTATGTGAACTTCATTTTCGACCTGAAGACATACAGCGAGAGGCATCAGCATTTGATGAAAGGACTGGAAAGACAATTAGTGTTAAATTAAAAAATGACTATCTTAAGGATGGTGCTATTCCTCGAATATTACCAAACTGTCCTCCTATCATCATCAACCACTTTTAGAGAGTCTCCTAATGCAAAGAAAATGCGTTTAGAAAATTCTGCTATTAAGCGTGTATCATGTGAAAGTGTTGCTGACGAGTTAGAGTTACGAAAACGTAAAACTTTCCATAATATTGATGATTTAGAAAAAAGTTAACGTTAAGATAAAAATTATTGGACTTCTATTAGGCAAAACAATACCATTATTATATGCCATATAAAGAGATGCCCATGCCCCAAAATAAAAATGTCCATGGTGATTGAACCGAACTTGTCCGTTAGAGTATTCTGTAGTGATGTGGAAATGAGTGTTATAGGGGAGTATAGAATTCCTAAACATGTAACAGAGGAAAATACTGCAGATTTTGATGAAAAACATGAAAAAAATGGACATCGAAGAACAGGAAATGAAAACTTCTAATATAAGTTCTTTATTAAAATTAATCTTATCATTTTTGCTATTAGTGTGAGATGAATCATTTAAATATTTTAATGCCATTAAGTTCATATATGAACAAATTAACATAATGACAATGAATAAGGTTAATTATTCGAGTGAAATGATGGTATTTTCTTCCTTATTATATAACTGCTCCCCTAGAGGGTACAGATTGTTAAGAGACATTAAAAATGTAATTTTACCATGCTATTCAACCATTCAAACATTAACCTTATCAACTTCTATGAATCCTGTCATTGAACAACACAATAACAACTTTCTCATGTATATTAAAAGTAAGTTCAAGTTACTAATGCAGAATGACATTACAGTATCTTTACTTGTTGATGAAATACATCTCAAACCTTATCTTGATTATATAGGTGGTAATATTGTTGGCTTAGCTAACAACAGCAATGAACCTGCCACAAGTGCATTTGCTTTTATGCTTAGCGGTGTATTCTCACAATATAAGGATGTTGTGCATGTTATGCCAACTAAATGTCTTCTAGCTGAGAACTTATTTGACATAATTAAACGTTTAATAATTGGCTTAGAAGATATAGGGTTTAAGGTATTATCTGTTATAACAGATAATAATGCAATAAATAAAAAAGCTATGCCTTTCTTTTGTAGCCCGTCAAAGCTTTCAATTGTATATCCCCATCCAGTTAGAACGTCTAGCCCTCTTTTCTTCTTATTCGACTCAGTGCATATATTAAAATGCATTAGAAACAATTGGCTTGGCCAAAAGATGAACGTAAATGCATGATGTTCCCAAAGTTTTGTTATAATGGAAATCATGAATTAAATAACATCCAAAGTGCTCTATTTTCTAGTTTACTAGAATCTCAATCACTTGTGAAATATTGCTATAAGTTGACTTCAAAAGCTCTTTCTATGTCTACTTTTGAAAGGCAAAATGTTAATTTGGTTTTGCAAATTTTCAACGAATATACTATTCAAGGTTTGCTAACCTTAGGAAAACAGGAATGCTTACCAAATTATGCAGAAATCGCAGAATACATTCAAATATTTTATATTTAGTGGACAATACTGAATGTGAAAACACCATATAAAGGTTGCCGACTTCGTAATAAATATGCTAATCCACTAAAGTAAATAAATAGTGATAATTATAGTTTCTTAAATGTGTTCTGTGACTGGTTAGAAACTTGAAATAGCATTCTTGGAAGAACTGATAAGTTAACAAAGGAAACATATACTGCTTTGCACCATACTACTTACACAATTTTAGAATTGATTAAATATTGTATAAATGTACTGAACATGGTGTATATATTACCAGGAAAGTTTCAGACAGATAACCTTGAGGCAAGGTTTGGCCAGTATCGACAACTTAGTGGAGATCAGTATAATATATCGATACGTCAGGTGTATGAATGTGAAAAAAAAACTCAGAATGTTGTCAGTTTTAAAATTGAGCTTACCAATTAATAATCAAACTATTGAATTGAAAAATTTAAAAGAAACTAACTGGGATGAAATGACAAGGGAGCAAGAGTTACATGTTTATAAATTTAACATAGATGTAACAGAAGATGATGTTAATCAATGCAAGGAAGTACTTCCTGTTATATTATACTTAGCAGGTTATTGCTGTCATGCAGTTTAAAAAAAACAAAAAAAAACTGGAATGCAATAGCTGCAAAAATTTAATATCCAGGAGAGAGGCTGTTGAAGAAATAGCTGAATTAAACAGCTACTTTCAGGGTATTAACAGAGGTTCTCTGCTATACCCAAATGATATAACTAATAATTTTGTCTTATACAATTATATAGTTATAAACAAATTTACAAAATGTGATTCTTTTTTACATTCGATTCATCAGAGAAAATTAGCCATGTACATAACTTTAAATATTTTGGCTGATCAAAATCGATTATTTCATGTTGACTCTTGTGATGAGGGTCACACTATTCAGCAAATTGAAAAAATGCTGATATGGAGTTCATCGAATTCCCTTATAAACAATTTTTGTCACAAAGAAAATGACAATATTAGTAAAAAAAAAATATCAGAAAAAGAAAAATTCAAACTTTTAATTAAATTCTACAACAGAATTTTGAAAAGTTTTAATATTCAATGTTTGAAATATTTCTGCCTCAGTAACTTTGTTTATACTAACATTTATTTGAATTTAATTTTTAACTTATTGTTCGTTATTCAGTTAAACTAATTTATCGTTTGTTTTTCAGTTTTGATTTTTAAAATTTTTTTTTTCATTTAAAAAATATTTGTTTATTTTTATTTATTTCTATTGAATAAACTTCAGTTTCATACAAATCAAATCGTATTCCTTTTCTTTTTAAACTTTTTAACAACTTTTCTCCCTTTCAATTCGTTTTTTATTATTAATATTTGATGAGTTTCAGTGCAAAGTATAATGTTTATCTTTTTTAATCCAATTTTGAAATTTTCTAATGCTTTCTGTAAAAAATGTTTGCTCATTATCGACAGTGTGTTCCACTTATCTTGCTTGCTAGGATCTATGGCGATGGCGTCATTTTTCAGCTGACAGGCCATCTATGACAATGGTCACGGTATAAGTCCGTTGCCACATTCCCAGCTTAGACTAGTACTTAAAGATAGTCTCCCCTCCCATGTTAATGCATGGATACTTTTTGCCTTTACCTCGAGCTAATGGAACTTTTATCAAATTGGAAAGTCTGGTTTATTTTTAACAGGTTTAAAAAACTGGTTAAGAAGTAATACCTTTAGGGTTACGTATTAACTTTAGACTAGCTAGAAGTAGTGTTTTTAGATTAGTAGACTTCAAAAGTTACGGATAGAAAAGTTTCTGAGCGTTTGGGCTGCGGAGTTCGGAGTTCGACTTAACTTGGAGTTCATAGCGTAAAAAAGGGAAGCTAGCCAGTCAGTCAGTCAGTCTGGTTTTATACCGGTATTTAAAGGGTATGTTGGGTGGTGGTGGTGGGGGGAATCTTGGCGAGTTCTGTATTGAAAACAAAACATCCGGGTTTTATTCCACACATGCAATGAAAGAGGACATCTTTAAAATAGCAAACCGTGTGTGTATACGGTAATAAATCAGTTTTTATACATCACCTTGCGTTTTGTTTGTTCAGCACAAATGAGTAAGAAAAAGAAAGTTCTTTAAGTGGGGATTCACTGACATAGATATTGCTAAGTGAAAAGATTTGTGTTGTATGTTTGAAAGTTCTTGCTCAGGAGTCTATGAAACTAGCTAAACTTCAAAGACATTTTCAAACTAAGCACTCTGATTTGAAAGATAAAATATTGACTATTTTTAAAGCAAAAGTCGTTGTCAGAAGCCACTGGCTTGAGAGCAGTGGATTATTTCAAAACAAAAAAGTAGCTGCCGTTGAACCTTCATACACGGTTACATTAAAAATAGCACATGATAAAAAAAAACACACAAAAGCTGAGAAGCTTATTTTCCATGCACCAAAGATATTGTATGTTTCCTGAAGTAGTAAATGACTAATTGCCTCTTACCGTGTTAAACAATAACAGATATGTCCGATGACATTTTATGTCAAAGTATTCAAAAATTAAAAGAGGTTTGTTTATTTTTGTTTAACGACATATCAACGCTTTTTGGGTTATTTAATGCCAAATCCAGTAGTTAAGGAAAACGTTTTTATGTTTTTGAATATTTATTCAAAAGGTTTATAGTTGGGTTGTTTCTTAGAGAAACAATTTTTTTTTAAATTTTTGAAAATAGGCTTGTTACTCTTATAAGAAAAAGTATTTGATCCAGGTAGTTGTTTTCGAAGATGTTCTTCATACGGTTGGATTTAAGATATTGTTTTCTGACATTATTAATATTTCTACATTCCACAAAAAAATATATTTGATGGTGCAAGTTTTTTGACAGAGCATTGTGGTTGTTGCTTTTGTTTCAATGTGTAGGAGTGTGTGAGTTTTGTATGACCAATATGAATTCTGGATATAACTTTTTCTTTTCTTGATATTCTAGTAGTAGGTTTCCATTCTTCCAGAATGGGTTTAATTTGGTATAATTTGTTATTTGTGTTCTTGTCCAATTGTTGTTGCCATTTTGCATAAAATATACAGAATGTTTGTTTCAGGGTTCAGATTTAGTGCTGATTCGGTTGCTTAGTCAGCTCTTTCATTTCCTTTTATTCTGATATGACGAGATCCAACATAAAATTATTTCTTTGTGTTTAGATAAGGAGTCAACTCTGTTTAGTAGTTTAATGATTAGAGGGTTTTTGAGTTTTTTGTTATTCAGTGATGTTAGTACAGAAAGTGGATCTGAGAAGTCCAAGAAATTTATGTTTATTTTGTTCTAAAAATGTTCAGTATAGATCGATAGCACATGTTTCAGCAATATAAATAGAGCTTTTGTTGAAAAGGCCTTTTTTAGGGTTGTTTCATTCGATACAGCGGAATACGCCACTCTGGTTTTTGGAGCCGTCAGTGAAAATGTGTAAATGGTCAGAGTATTTCAGGATGATATCACAGGCTTTCTCTTGTTAGGTATTAAGATGACTTTTTGCTTTTGAGAGTTAGTTTGATTTTAGTATTACTTTTAGTTTTTTGAGAATGTGTTCTTGAATATTTTCTACAGCCATTTCTGATTCCTATAGAATTGTTTCCATTCTAAGACTAAAGGGCTTTATGGCTTTTCTTTTTGCTTTGAATGACTCTTTATACTTCGAATTGAAAGTAGATTCGTATGCTGGATTTTTTCAGTGTGCTTTTAATTTAGTATAGTATTGGGCACCCAGTTTGTGACTCCTTATATTTGCAGGAATTTCGTTAGTCTCTACATAAAGACTTTCAACTGAGGACGTTCTAAAAGCACCAAATGCTAATCTCAGGCCTCCATAACAGATTGGATTGGATCTAAAGTCTTTAGGCAGGATTTTCTGGCTGATTAGTATATGAAACTGTTGTAGTCTAATTTTGATCTAATTAAAGTTCTATATAACTTCATTAGAGTTTCTTAAATGCTCGCCCCCACTCTGTGGGAGTTATTGCGCGTAGTAGTTGCAGTCTTTTATTGCAACTATTTCTTAGGTTCTTCAGGTGGGAATGAATGTCAGTTTTTTTATCAAATATTAATCCCAGAAATTTGTGTCCTTCCGTGGGGATTACTGTTCTTCAGAGTTTCAGTGTAGGGTCATTGTGAAGTTTTCTTTTGTGAGAGAAATGAATGCATTTGGTTTTTGATTTGGAAAATCCATTTCTCGTTGTCTAATTTATTGTTGGAGTGTGTATATACTTTAATCTGCAATACACCAGGAGGTCATCTACATATAAAGATCCCTCAACGCCAGGGTTCAAACATTTCACTAAGCTGTTCATTTTAACATTGAATAGCATCACGGACAATACGCTTTCTTGAGAGACTCCCTCCTCCTCCTGGTTCATGTTCTCAGAGAAAGTAGATTCAATGAGAACCCTAAATTTGCGATCAGATAAGAATCCCTTTATAAATTGTGGGAGTCTTTTTTAAATCAAGTCTCATTCTTATAATTCCATGTAGAGTCATAAGCCTTTTCTAGGTCGAAAAAGATTGCTGATAGGTGGTCATTCCTGATAAATGTTTCCCTTATAGCTGTTTCCAACTGAACTTTTTATTACAGAATCCACATTATAGTTTGGAAATAAGTTGTTGGATTCGAGATACCAAACGAGTCTGTCATTTACTATCCTTTTTATTATTTTGCACAAGCAGCTGGTTAATGAGATTGGTCTGTAGTTTTGCAGATTCAAATTCTCTTTTCCTGGTTTTGGAATTGCTATTAATTTAGTTTGTATCCATAAGTCTGGGAATTTGCCTTTTGTCCATAGTTTTTTGTAAATTCTTAGTAATAATTTTAGTGATTCTGTAGGGAGTTGTCGTAAGAATTCGTAATGGATTTCGTCTGGTCCTACAGCTGCATTATGGGATCTTAATAGAATCTTTTAATTCAGTTAATGTAAGCAGTTTATTGTAAACTTCTAGGTTTTTTGATTTAAAGTTTAGTTTGTACGGTTTAGCATTTTGTGTAATTGTTATAAATTTTGTTTTATGGTTTTGATTAGATGAGTTATGGGAAAAAGTTTCAGCTAATAAGTTTTCTATGTTCTTTTTATCATTTACTCAGGAGTTATTTTTAAGATGTTTAATTGGTGTTGATGTTTACCTGCAATTTTTCAAATCATCTCCCATATTGCTCTCAGTTCGTGGAGAAATTCAATTTGCTGACATAATTCTTCCAGCATTCTTTTTTAGCAGTCTTTGTTAAACTATGAACTTTACCTCTGTTTAATTTGTATTCCATCAAATTTGTAGTTGTGGGCTGCTTCTGAAATTTCTTCAGAGCCGCTTTTCGCAATTTGATGGATTTCTAACATTTATCATCAAACCAGGGTTTGTTCAGTCTGTTAGGTGTTGAGGTTTTAGGAATGCATTCATTTGCAATTTCTAGTAATGTTTCTGTAAAAAACTTTACTGCGACATTGTTTGACTATGTGATTCAACCTATACCTACATTTTCTTTTGTATAGTTGCCAGTTGGCCTTATTTAGTTTCCATCAAGTAAGTTTTTCATTGCTAAATTTTGGGCTTTCTACCAATATTGGCAAATGGTCACAGCAACAAGTGTCATCATGTACTTTCCGATTAAAGTCCATATATAATGATGGGTCACATAAGCGATGGCTTAATGATTCCTGCTAGTTGGGTTGGTGCGTGTAGTTGCATCATCATTGAGGAAGCATATATCAAACTCTTCCAACATTTTCCCATTTTTGTTAGTGTCTTTACATTCCCATAGGATGTTATGACTATTGAAGTCTCCTAATAGGATGAAAGGTTTAGGTAATTAGTCAATCAGTTTTTTCAATTCGTTTTTGTCATCATTTGGTGGGATGTATAGAGAGCATACCGTCATTGTTTTATGTAATGGCAATTGTTTGGCTGTATGTTTATTTTGCTGTGGGATATATCGTTTCTGATTAGAATAGTAACTCCCCCAGAGGCCCTGCCCCAGAGTTATGAGTGTAATTAAATATGTGGTAGTTCTTTATATTAATGTTATCTTGCTTAAGGAAGGTTTCTTGAAGGCAGATTATGGCTGGGTTGAAAAGTGAAATAAGAATAAGGAGTTCAGTATAGTTTGCCAATTCCATTGAACGATTTGCTGTTTTTTGTTTTTTTTCTATCCATGAATTGATTATTATTTTTCTGTATATTTTGGTATTCTATTATCATTCTTGCTTCTGGAAAGATCTTGTAGGTGCTTGCGAATGTTCATTCACTTTTTTGCATTATTTTAGGTTTTTGGTCTGGTACCGCATTTGGTGTTATTTTTGGTTTTAATCTAGATTGGGAGCATTGACGAGATTTTGATTTCCAGGATTTTTGGTTTATTTTTATTTGAGCTTCTTGATTTTCTGTCGAGTATCTTGCTTGGCTCTTCGTTTCAATTAGTTCAAATTTGTTTTCATCCTCAACCAGCACCATTTATTTTGCTTGTTATGCTTATTTTACTCAAGGGGTTTTGTTTTGGTGGGTGAAAGATCCTTGGATAAGTTTGGCGATTGCTGTTTTGTTTGGTTTGTAGTATTTTCAGTTTCATCATTCTTGGATTGGAGATTTTCCTTTAGGTCCCATTTAGTTAATCTAGTTAAATTTTCCTTTAATGTTTCTACTAACAATCTTAATTCTTTCATCAATTCAATCAGATTGATTTGTGTCATTTCTTGTCTTGAAATCAAGTTATTTGTCATTTTAGCTATATTTGTATATGTTGGTGAGTCTGGTGCATTCTCAATTAACTTTCTCGCTTCTGGGTATGATAGATTTTGGGTGTGTTTGGTTGTAGTTATTAGTTTTTCTTTCTTGAAAACTTCATTCTTTTGAGTCAGCGCTGTGTTTTTGTTTACATTTTGCACATTTTAATGGCATTTCGCAATTAATGTGTTCTCCCATTTTGCCACAGTTTTTACATGTTGGTGGTCTGTTACATCTGTCTTTGTGATGGACAAATTTATGATATTGCAAAGGATTTGGCATATAAACTTCTACCTTCATCCGATTTTTATTTCAATAGGAGGTTTGTGGGTGTTGAAGTTTAGGATGGAATCATTTAGTTGATTTTTTTTATTGCTACTCTTTGGATGTTTATGGCGCCTTGTTCCTCTAAGTTACTTTTAGTTTCATGTGACAAACAAAGTGAGAGTTCTGGGCTTTTTATCACCCCCTTTGAGGAGTTCAGAGTAGTATTATTTTAAAGTTGTGGATATGGTTTTGGTTTAGAAGTGTAGTTGCTGAGAATTTATTGGATACTTCTATAAGGAGTTTGTTGTTCGTTAGTTCTTTTTTTGAGATGGTTTTTGTTATAGATCTAATTTTTTTTTTCAATGATGAATGAGGATAACTTAGTGATTGGAGTGTTGCTTTCTATTGACTCAAAAATGATTAATCTTGGAAATATTTTATTGTTGGTTTTGTTGTCTGGTTCTGATTCCGAGTTTGTATGAGTATTCCAAACGGGATTCGATATGGGGTCTTTTGTTTTTGTTAAATGCCATTAATAATTTTTTTTAAAGTTTCATCTTCCTTGCTCCCCACGCACCTCGGAGCCCATCAGTGGGAGATGTTGGGGGTGGGACCCTTTGGACCCATTATCCCAGGGATACAAAGAAAGTATACTCATATTAGTAGGCAGCTGTTAGCATTTCAGGTTTTTCTGTTTTCTTGACGCATTTTTGATGAAAATTTCAGTTTTAATACCTTCTTGTAACAGCTTTTCCATACTAATAGATTGACCCTTGCCACCACTTTCTGATAATTATTTATGCTTGATCTCTTGTTTGTGATTGAGAGTCAGACGATTTTCGGAGGTGTCTGATGGTTCATTTTGTCTGATATAGGTTTTTTTTATGTAAGTAAGTTTTAGGGCTTGGCGTGACTGACCGATTGATTGGATTGGGCCTCTCCAACCACCCATCTAGCCAAAGTAATGTGTTGCTGTGTCTAGACTGCTATGCATCCAGATCTTACCCTCTACAGGAGGGGCAGTCAGCTTATTCTCGTGCCCTATCGATGGGGCGAGGAAAAACAATTATACTTCAAGTTGTTTACACATTCCTATAATCATGGTTTCCGATTTACTGATTTTGTAAAGTAAGATAGAGATAAAGGTAAAGACTTGTAGTGGAGTTTGTTGTTTTTATTTCCGGTCTCGCAGAACATGATTTAGCTCTGCAAAGGAAAGAGTTTATAATACTCTTGATTGGTGTGTTTTAAGTTAAATAGCCAGTAGGGAAGTGGGGGTGAAAAAAGAAAAGAGGGAGGGAGGGGGTCTTGTTTTTGTTTTGGGCTTTGCAGAACATGATTTATTTGTGCAAAAAGTTAAAAAAAAAAAAAAAAAAAAAAAAAAAAAAAAAAAGGTGTTAATGTAGGTGCATTTGAGTCAGAGAGTCATCTTCCCACAACCGGATCTGGTTGCACCAGAAGAATTAAAAGAAACTGTTCAGCATACACCTTTATGAAACTTGTGATGCGAAAACTTTTCAAAACTTCTTGTGTTTGTTTGTTATTATAAAAATGAAAAAATCAAGATTTTTTTTTGTTTTGTAAGCCTCTGAATACTTCAACTACTACTGATATTTTTTTTATTTAATTGATGATTTCTTCAAAGAATATTCGATCAAATGGGAGGAGTAAGTTTGGCTTCCAATCGTTAGTTAAAAAAGTGACTCTGGAAGTAATTGGGACACACTAAGTAATTCATCAACAAGTATTAGCTACCAAGACATTACATGAACCATTCAAAGTGCTTAACCGAGTGATTAAAGCAGTCAATGTTGTTTTATCAAGGCCACTTGCAACACGGCTTTTCAGAGTGTTAAGTGAGGATTTAAGTTTAATGCACGAAGCACTCCTGCTTAACACCGAGGTAAGGTAACTCTCTAAAGGAAAAGCAACGATTCCAAAATCTTTCAGATTCTAATACGATTACCGATTCTGATACTTTTAATGTTTGTAAATATTTAATTATATATATATATATATATATATATATATATATATATGCGTTTTTGTATGTCCAGCAAAGGCTGTTTTCGTGGGGGTTCTCGGAGGGGGGGGGTACTATATTTTACCACTTTTTTTATACTCCATAAATTGTAATATGTACGATTTGCATATGGAGATCATCTCTACCATTTGAGTGACTTTTACAAAATTCATGCTATTCCATCCTGTCGCGTGTTTGTTCGGCTTTTTTATATAAAAACAAAATTAATCAAAAGCAAAGGACGCTTCCCGAGCTTCGTGCCAGAAAGCAATTAGCTATGATCACTGTGGGGGAAACCCTTCGTATCAGACAATTGCTATTCATTTGGACACTTCCCTTTAGTGGGAAATTGGTTTTCCCCAATATCATGGGAAAACAAATAAATGAAACTGCGGAAAGCTGAACTGGCCTTCAGCCAACGTTCATTTCTGCACCTGCACTCATTCGCTTAGTAAATCAACATTTTGATTGAGATCGCTTAATTTGAATGCTTTTCACTTTCTGTGGTGATATAGCATAGTGGTAACATGTCACGTTTTCTTTCGTTTTCTTTTCTACCTTCGCATCACAGGTTCGAGCCTGCTTGCCTGCTTTTTTCTTTTGTGCTCAACACACACACCACCAAGGCAACGCCAGGTAGCCCTGCTCGTATATATATGTATATATATTTAAATAAGGGAGTAGTCACCAACAACGTGTATTTTTTAACATTATTTTATTATTCCGTATCTTGGTTTTTCATTGAGAATTATGTTTGGATCATTGTAATAATGCTTTTAAGTCATTGAAATCGTTTTTACACGCGTTTCAGACGTTCTGTGATGCTGTGATTATAAGAAAGAGATAGCGACTACAGCCAGATCAACGGTCTCACTCACAAGCCCAATAAAAGAGCAATAAAAATTGAGCATGCCAATGAATAATAAAAACCCTTACAAGCCTCCACCCCTTGGAAAAACTTCAAATTAACTACGAAAATCGCCATTTTTATATCTCCAACACATTTGAAAATAATTTCTGATGAGGACGCATCATAGAACGTCTGAAACACGCGTAAAACGATTTCAATGACTTAAAAACATTATTACAATGATCCAAACATAATTCTCAATGAAAAACCAAGACACGGAATAATAAAATAATGTTAAAAAATACACATTGTTGGTGACTACTCCCTTATTTAAATATACATCTTTCTTTCGTTGGAATTTCTTAACCCATTTTATATAAATATATATATATATTTATATATATATAAACTACTTCATTTACTCACATAAAATTAATATACAAAAGTATAAATTTATGCATAAAATTTAAGTATTTTCTTCAACAGTGCTCAATACGTAGGTAGAGCTAGTTAGTAAGTTATAAAATATATATGGCGATTAAGCTACACTGAATATTCCGCGTTTCATCCACTCTATGATTCTTCAGGCTTATGCGATAATTTTGTGGTTGTCTCGCGTTTTTATATACGCACATTCTATTGAGTTTTTTGTTAGCCAATCAGCTTTATAGTATCAACCGCATACTTCCTATTCAGTCAATGAGCAGGCACTTACAGGACAACAGTAATTTTGAATTTAATTTTATCACAACTGTTGGTAACGTTATATTTAATGTTTAATTTTAATATTTACTTTTAATTTTGCCTTTATTTTTATTTTATTTTATTTTTCTTAATATTAAATATTTTTTAATTCCATTTTACATCTAATTTATTTTCAACTTTATTATTACTACTATTATTATATTTGTCATTACTATTTTACTATTACCTTCCGTACTATTATAATTACCCTACTATTATTTGGTATATTTTTACCACTCTCAGAAGTAGCTATAGTTTCCTTACTCCTCCATTTTAACATCAATATGTATACTTAACCTTTTACATCAAGTTATACGCACTCATAGTCATTGCCACCCTAATCTCCGACCACCCCCTTATGATCATACTCTCTATATCATAACAGTAGAAACTTATAAATATATTACCGCATATTACCTTTCAGTTTTACACCCTTACATAACCCCCCCCCCCAATTAATCAATATTACCCACTCCATAGAAAATAGACACCCCACAAACCGTTAAAATAAATTACCACAAAGCAACAATACACCCCCTACTTAACCATAATACATATACCCCTTAATCTCAATACTATGTTAAAGACCAAATATATTCTTATATATCATACTATATATAATAAGCTTCTCCTTATTTATTTAGAATTCAATAAAGCTTCCCAACATTCTATAATTCCTCTTAATTTTTTTCATCCCTAATGAACCTTACACTAGACGCCGCATCTCCCCCATGCTACCTAGCACCTTCTCTACTCTTCTGATGAGAAGCAATAGGCTTTGAAATACCCTCGCATAAAGAGTCCATTCTATCCCCCAAATTTTGCCTGTATTCCATTATTTAATAAATGATCCATTCTATATCTACCTATATATAGTTTTGCGTCTTCATTTCATACTCTTGTTGTCCTAGAGAGACTATATATATATATATATATATATATATATATATATATATATATATGAGAGAGAGAGAGAGATAGCGTAGTAAGATATATATATATACAGAGAGAGAGAGAGTCAGATATATATATATATATATATATATATATGTAGATATGAGTAGTCAGAGATATATATGTATATATATATGAGTAGTCAGAGATATATATATATATATATGTATATGAGTAGTCAGAGATATGTGTGTATATATATATATATATAGTAGGCAGATATATATATATATTGAGAGAGAAAGAGAGAGAGTAGTCATATATATATATATATATATATATATATATATATATATATATATACTAGCTGTACCCTGCCACGCATTGCAGTGGCTCAACTTGGTGTAATGGAAAAATTTAATAAAAAGAGAAAATGCATGTTTCTTATATTAGTACAGCAATCCACTGCAAAAAATGAAAAAGAAGGCGAAAATGAAAAAAAATTGAACTCTTGCAGAATTTGATCTGGATCCTCGGGAGTTTCTGTCAATCATTCATGGTTTGGACTTGACCAACAATCAGTGGATGAAGCCGAACGTAGCAAAAATGTTGAAACGCTAAATGTTTTTTTTGTGTTGTTGTTTTACAAAAATGTGAGTTAGTAATTAATATTTGGTTGATGGTGGGGGGGGGGTTACTATACACAGATTCGAAAAAGTTGTCCAAAAACAAATAAATCAAAGCAAAGGTAAGTTACGTTTCTACCTAATTGGATAATTGTTTAGTGTTTTTATGTAATGTAAAATGTTTAATCGGCTCAAAAAACAGAAATGGTCGCGGACTCTGTTGAATACATTAAGTTTGGGAAAGTAAGTTGAAAACTAAAAACTATACAAAACAGTGTCTGAAACTCACCGAACATATGTTACCATGACATGGGCTGGCATAATGGATAGGTTTCTGACAGTATTTTGTATAGCTTTTTTAGTTTTAACTCACTTTCTCTAACTTAAAGTAATCAACAGTGTCCACCACCATTTGTAGCTTTCAAATACCTCGATAAACACTGTTTTTCGAGCCGACTAAACGTTACATTAAATGAAAAGGGTTTGTATTACTAAACACAGATACAAAAAAATAAATATATATAAATGTTATGACAAAGGCAAGGAAAGTAAATGTTCTACCTAACTGGATAAGATTTTAGAGTTTTTATGTAATGTATAATCGGTTCAAAAACATTCAATGTTTATCGGTATATCTGAAAATACAAATGGCGGCAGACTGTATCGAACACGTTAAGTTTTGGGAAATTTTGGGAAAATGAGTTTAAACTAAAAAACTATACAAAATACTGTTAGGAACTCACTCAATATATGTTACCATGACGTAGGCTGGCATATAATCGGTGGTTTTAAACTTTTGCTCGATACAGGTGACGACTTTTAAAAGTCCCTTTTAGTGATTACCTGGTTTGAGGATATTTGTACAACTAAACGGCAAATCTGCTCCAAAAAATGCGGTATTATTTTACTTTAAGGCCCCTTTCACGTTCATATATAACAAAATATTTTATTGTAGATTTCGGTGTGCTAAGAACGAATCTGCAAACCGTTTCCGTAGCAAAAAGAAAGTTTTCATGATATTCATGAAATTACTTTTTCGAAAAGTGTGTGATTACTTTTCAATGTAAATTTAACTTAGAATGAGCACCCACTTTCTGGCCACCTGAGAGAGGGGCATTTTTCTGTGTTTCTTGGCTAAAAAGTTTTTTGTTTGATTTCTTTTGCATGGTAATAACCCCTGAACTCTGGAACTATTTTCCATTTCACAGCCATAGCCTTCATTTACGCTATGTGTGAGCATAAACAAAAGCTGTTTAGCCAATAAACATGGGAAAAAATCCCCCCTCTCTCAGGTGGCTAGGAAGTGGGTGCTCATTTTGGAAAAGTGATCGCCACTTTTTCGAAAAAGTAATTTCGTCATATAATAAAAACTATTTTTTTGTGACAGAAACAGTTTGCAGATTCGTTTTTAGCACATCAAAATCTACAAAAAAATTTTTGTTATTTACGAACGTGAGACGCACGGCCCTTAATGGAAAATTATGTAAAAAATCTGAGGGAAAATAGTTTTCAATAAAAACAGCAAATGAATTCGATAGAAAAAAATGGATGCTACTTTTTTTTTTAATTTTTTCTGTGTGTTTTTTGGCTAAAAAGTTTTTTGTTTGATTTCTTTGCATGGTATTAACCCCTGAACTCTGGGACTATTTTCCATTTCACAGACGTAGCCTTTGTTTATGCTATGCGTGAGCATAAACGATATGCATTCGTGTACCAAACTGCCTTGTCAAAAACTTTTAAGCCAATAAACACGAAAATAAATGCTTCTTCCTCAGGTGGCCAGAAAGTGAGTGCTCATTTTAAGTTAAATTTACATGGAAAAGTGATCACCCACTTTTCGAAAAAAAATTTCTTCAGATCATGAAAACTATTTTGGTACTCCTTGGGCGTTGAGTTCCATGGCGACCCGCAGAATTATTTAATGGTCGTTCCCTTAGTACCCCCCCTAGTCAAGGCTAACGCATGCGCACGTAACATTTTTTATTTATTTACCTACGTGGTGGAGTTTCTATACTGATAGGTTTTTTGAAATTTTTTCACTGGATTATTATTGATTGAACACTAACCAGATTATGAAAAAAAATTGAAAAAAAAAAAAAAAAAAAATCATTTCAACATTTGAAAGGGGTACTCACTTTTTAGTTACCACGTTCTGGTAAATCGGTTACTCATCTTTTCTTTTTTTCTAAATACGGAAGTGTCTTCGGGAGATATAAAATGGTCGCATGTTGACGAACCAATGTATCGAGCGGCGTACGGGATGAAAAATTATTGGTAAATTTTTAGATTAGGTCCACCTCCTCAATTTTCTTTTAAATGACAACTTGAAATGGTTTTCGACTATACTGAATACGAAAATCGCATTGAAATTTTGCAGAAATAAGCAGTTATCAAGATATAAAAAGTTGTATTATGCATTGTAATCTTTGGCGGCCATCTTTTTTACGTGCATGTATTTGTTTATGGCGCGTGTGCACATAAAAAGATGGCCGCCGAAGAATACAATGCATAATACAACTATTTATTTCCGCAAAATTTCAATGCGATTTGCGTGTTCAGCATACTCTGAAACCTATAAATGTCGTCATTGAAAGGAAAATTGTGGAGGTGCACCTAATCTAAAAAAATACCAAATTATTAAACATTTCTCCAGCATGTTAGTGAAATTTATAATACTTTAAAAAAAATTAAAAAAAAAAAAAGTTTTGAAAAAAACAAAAAAAACTCCACTTTCATAAAAACAATTTAAAAAAAAAAAGCACCCAAACTGACTTTTAACTAAATAAGTTAAAAAAAAAAAAAAAAAAGAAAATTTAAAAAACTCGAAACTTTATTTTCATAAAAACAATTAAAAAAATGTCATGTTCAATCTATTTTTTTTTCTTTGAGAAACAAATATATTTCTGACTTACAAATGCGGTAGAGGCACATATTATTTTTACTTTCTATGGTTTTGATATATCGCGTTTTTATTGCTTACAAAATGGGTGACTGATTTATCAGAACGTAACTAAAAAGTAAGCACCACTTTCAAATGTCGAAATAATGATTATAGAAATTAAGCATGGGAGTGATGGTTGTACAACGTCGCCTTTCGCACTTTTAAAAACATTATTTATGTTAACTCTTTTCATAAATAATTTAAAAAAAAAAGTAACTAAACCATTTATTGATAATTTGTCACGTGTACAAACATTTATTTATTTACTGTGAGACTAACCGTAGCCCTCGGCGCAAGAGGGTCCGTGTGTGCCTGGCGTGTGGGGTGGTGGCTGATCCTGTGGTCGGGGCAGCGGAAAAAAGTTTCAAGATGGCGCCTGCCTGCTTTTATTAGAGACGGAATCTCGCAGGGTCGCACGAGATCTCGCGGGGATGCAAATTAGCTAAGCCATCTTCAGGAATAAAAATCGGTCCATTGGAGGTGCGAGGCAGTCGGGTTCTGACGTTCGTGGCGATTAGTACAGTGACCGTTGGGTTCCGTTTCTATTCGTGCAGTCAGCTGAGCTCTGTTAGTTACCTTCGCGCCGTGGCTGTCATTGTTTGTTGGTTTGCTGTGTGTTGCTGTGGTTCTTCAGTGAAACGCTTCGTCGCCCACGACGAGACCCCCCCGTCTCCTACACAAGATACTCTTACAAGCTATTTCGGCCCCCCCCCCACTCTGAACTTGGTTTTCTTTTCTTCAATGGCGGATAGGTTCGATCTAAAGTTGATACCGGAATTCGACGGATCCGACCCGGTACTCAGCTGGGTTGAGAAGGTCGAGTTACATTGTCAGTTGTCCGGCGTGAAAAATGTCGAGCGCGTGATTCCTCTGCGGCTGACCGGCGGGGCCTTCGCTGTATATCAGCAACTCAGCGCTGAGGAGAAGTGTGACTACTCGAGTATCAAGGCCGCGTTGTAAAGGGCGTTCGCCACTGACCCCGCCACTGCATGGGAGCAGTTTGAGACGAGGTCTATACGCTTGGGCGAAACTGTGGACGTGTATCTCGCCGAACTTAAGAAGCTGACGGTGTTGTTCGGCGGTCTTCCCGAGAGGGCCCTAGCCTACAAATTTCTGTCAGGACTCCCCGCTGGAGCAAAGCAGCTCCTGCGAGCAACCTCTACCATGTCCTCACTACCGCTGAGTGACCTAGTGGACAGAGCCAGGACAATAATGAAGGATGACTCGACGGTGCAGGAACCGGTAGTCGCCGTCGCACAGGCCCCACCAAGTGGCGAAGGACCGTCTCAGGGACCCAACCCGCAAGATGATGTCATCTGCTACAGATGCAACGGGCGGGGCCACATGGCAAGAAATTGTAGAAGGCGGTCGACGGCTGTTCGCTGCTACCGCTGTAATAAGACTGGGCACATGGCCCGAGACTGTGCGGGAAACGGGGACGGGGACAAGGTGCCAGTGCCGACCTCTTCCCCGAACAGAAAATAAACAAGGCGCTCCCTGTCATTCAGGTCCGAGTTAATGACACGTTATGTTCAGCCCTCCTTGATTCCGGTTGCTCCCGCACCATAGTGTGTGCGGACTTCTGTCGGGCGTGGAAAAAGAAGAACGTCAGGATAACTACCATTACTGGAAAAATACGAATGTGTTGCGGCGTGAGTGTGGTACACATTCGCACAAGAACTCGGCCAACGTCGAAGCGCTGGTGACACGTGAAAAGCCGCTGAGTTTCGACCTGTTGCTAGGCTACGATGCCATCAAAGCCCTGGGCGGCGTGCGCATAACGCGCGCTGGCGTTGTAGAGTTTCAGGATAGGCCCCCGGTGTGCGCAGCACTAAGAGTCGACCAGCCGGACTTCAGTGTGGAATTCGACGACCAACAGAAGGCGTGGACCGCCACTTGGAGGTGGTCAGAAGACAAGGAACCGGCCAAACTACAAAACAAAGTGGCAGAGTACCGTATGCCCGACCAGATAAGGCCTGCATACGAAAGCGAGCTCCGTGAATGGATTAAGAACGGTTGGCTGATTCCATACCCCTATGACAAACTTGGACCCCCCAAGGGCCTGATACCGCTGATGGCAGTTGCCCAACCTAACAAGTCAAAGGTGAGGCCTGTAATGGACTACCGTGAGTTGAATGCGCACGTTGATGCGTTCACAGCGGACGCCGACGTCTGTGCCAGCAAGCTGCGAGAGTGGCGCCGGCAGGGGTCCAATGTGTCCCTACTGGACTTGAGAAAAGCATACTTGCAGGTCCGGATCGGCGAGGCGATGTGGCCTTTCCAGACAGTGATGTTTTCCGGGAAGAGATACTGTCTTACGCGACTCGGATTTGGGCTAAACGTAGCACCCCAGATAATGAAGGCTATCGTCAATGCCGTGTTGTCACAAGAAGAATGGATCAGAAAGGGAACATCGGCGTATATTGACGATATATACGTGAACGAAGATATCGTGTCCTCTTCGCGCGTAAGATCCAAACTTGCCGAGTTTGGTCTAAACTGCAAGGACTCTGAGCGGCTTGAGGATGGTGCCCGCGTATTGGGCTTGAGCGTTCAAGAGGAGCGAGGGATCCTGAAGTGGAGGCGTGGAACCGCAGTTCCCGACGTACCCGACGTTTACACAAGACGTGCCGTGTTCTCCCTGTGCGGGAAACTTGTGGGGCACCATCCAGTATGCGGATGGGTTCGTGCAGCGACAGGCGTCATAAAAAGGAGGGCAAATGCGGTCACCAAAGGCTGGGACGATGAGATAACCGACGAACTATTGGTTCGAATGTTAAAGGAGACCGTCGCTAGTGTGAAAAAGAATGACCCCGCCACAGGGGACTGGTGCGTGCAGGGAGACGAACTGAGCGTGTGGGTGGACGCAAGTTCTCTAGCGATCGGTGTAGTTTTGGAGAAAGATGGGGCCGTAGTTGAGGATGCCTGCTGGCTGCGACCGGCGAATGATGCTGCCCATATCAACCTGGCAGAACTCGACGCTGTAATAAAGGGCATTAACCTGGCACTTCAATGGGAAGTGAAGAAACTGCGTGTGCACACTGACTCACTTTGCGTGCACCACTGGGTGTCGGACACACTCACGAGCAAGGCCAGGGCACGCACCAAGGCAGCCAGCGAAATGCTGATAAGACGGAGGCTCGAGACTGTGAAAAAACTGGTGACGGAGTACAACCTGTCCGTAGAAGTAGTGCTTGTCACCTCGGACTACAACCTCGCCGACAAGCTCACTCGGGTACCACGGAGATGGTATGAGGCTATGAAGAAAGAAGCTAAGCCATTGCCTCTGTGTGCTGCCTCCGTCGAGGAGGACGAAATAAGGAAGATACATCACGACAGTGGGCACCCCGGAGTACAACGGACCTACTACTTTGTGAAGTTGGCTAGACCATCAATACCAAAAAGCGCAGTAAGAGCAGTGGTCAGGGAGTGCCAAACGTGCCAGTCCATCGACCCCGCCCCAGCCAGATGGCGGAAAGGACAGCTGGGAGTGGACGCGACTTGGAGTCGGTTGGGTATGGATATAACCCACTACAGCAGCCAACACTTCCTCACGCTGATAGACTGCGGGCCAACGAGGTTCGCGATTTGGCGCCAATTAGCGAGGCAGGATTCCACCAGTGTCATCCACGAATTGGAATCCATATTCTACGAAAGGGGGCCGCCTGAGGAGATCCTCACGGATAACGACACGGCGTTCTGCAGCAGGGAATTTAGGCATTTTATGGACAACTGGGGGATCCGCCTTCGACACCGATGCGCGTATGTGCCGAGCGGCAACGGCATAGCGGAGCGATGCCACCGAACCGTGAAGAAGATCGCGGCCAGGAAGAAGTGTACGATCGCGGAGGCGGTTTACAGATACAACACAACGCCTAAGGACACCGTTACTGGCGGCAGTGCGCCCGCTGATGCGATTCATCACTACCACGTGCGCGTCAAGGACGTTGAAGTGTGTCTACCCGACCAACGAGAACCCCAGGGGACGTACCAAGTGGGAGACACCGTCTGGGTGAAGCCACCCGGCGGCCGGTGCACCAGCAGCTTTTGGAGGGGGCGGGTCACCGGCATCATCAGTGAACAGGCCATACTAGTCGATGATACTCCGCGCCACGTAAGGGATGTCCGGCCCGCTCTAAGCGCTGACCAATCGGCAAGCAGTGGAAGTAGCGAGTCACCCGACGATGAGCGATGGATCCAACCCGTGCCCTACAAACCTGGTGACTCAACTGCGAGCAGTGGAAGGAGCGAGTCATCCGACGATGAGCGATGGATCCAACCTGTGCCCCATGGACCTGATGACTCAACTGCGAGCTCTAATGCTGATGCTTCCGATGCCACTTCTGAGAGCTCCGATGAGGAAGTCCCGGCAATACCCCTCCGCAGGAGTGCTCGAATCAAACGGCCACGTCCGCCGTGTCACGTATGTGATCTGGAGACCAGGGGGGAGTGTGAGACTAACCGTAGCCCTCGGCGCAAGAGGGTCCGTGTGTGCCTGGCGTGTGGGGTGGTGGCTGATCCTGTGGTCGGGGCAGCGGAAAAAAGTTTCAAGATGGCGCCTGCCTGCTTTTATTAGAGACGGAATCTCGCAGGATCGCGCGAGATCTCGCGGGGATGCAAATTAGCTAAGCCATCTTGAGGAATAAAAATCGATCCATTGGAGGTGCGAGGCAGTCGGGTTCTGACGTTCGTGGCGATTAGTACAGTGACCGTTGGGTTCCGTTTCTATTCGTGCAGTCAGCTGAGCTCTGTTAGTTACCTTCGCGCCGTGGCTGTCATTGTTTGTTGGTTTGCTGTGTGTTGCTGTGGTTCTTCAGTGAAACGCTTCGTCGCCCACGACGAGACCCCCCCCCCCGTCTCCTACACAAGATACTCTCACATTTACGTAGGCTTTACTCTTTTCATGAATAAAAAAAGTTTTACTCTTTAAGAATAAAAAATAAAAATAAAAAGGAAAAAGTTACTAAACATTTATAAAAGGACTTAGTTCTTTTCATGAAGGCCAGAGGAATAGTTGGCCGAAAAGTCGTGAAACAACTAATAAAGATGAGAATAATAGTCCGCAATAAATAAAAATGGTGCTAATGCAGAGAGCCATCCGCGCTATTTTTTAAATCATATTTCCACGTTTAATTAACGTTTTACGATGTTTGTTTTTTTTATTCAATTATAAGATTAAAGTACAGAAAAGGTACAAAACATCCTCCCCTCCCCATGTTAAGAATGACTTTTTAAATAATAACATTATTTCAGCACGAATCACTCTCTGCATGAGTATCATAAAAATTAATACAAATAATACTTATCTCAATAAGTGAAAGGCTAATTTCTACCAGAAATAAAATGGCGATAATCTCGCAGTTACGATAAATATTTTTTATTCAATTTAATATTTTTATAATTCGCAATGTTAAATTATTTTGATAACATAAAAACATTCCTTGACTTTAAAAATAGAATTTCTGAAAATTTCAATTAAATTGGTAACGTAGAAATATGGTTTTATTCGCTTTTTACGAACCAAAATTACATTTTATATATATATATATATATATATATATATATATATATATATATATATAGAGAGAGAGAGAGAGAGAGAGAGAGAGAGTAGTCAGATATATATATATATAGAGAGTAGTCAGATATATATATAGAGAGAGAGTAGTCAGATATATATATAGAGAGAGAGTAGTCAGATATATATATAGAGAGAGAGTAGTCAGATATATATACAGAGAGAGAGTAGTCAGATATATATATAGAGAGAGAGTAGTCAGATATATATATATAGAGAGAGTTGTCAGATATATATATATATATATATATATATATATAGAGAGAGAGAGAGAGAGAGTAGTCAGATATATATATATATAGAGAGAGAGTAGTCAGATATATATATATATAGAGAGAGAGTAGTCAGATATATATATATATATATAGAGAGAGTAGTCAGATATATATAGAGAGAGAGAGTAGTCAGATATATATATATAGAGAGAGAGAGTAGTCAGATATATATATATATAGAGAGAGAGTAGTCAGATATATATATATAGAGAGAGTAGTCAGATATATATATATATAGAGAGTAGTCAGATATATATATATATAGAGAGAGTAGTCAGATATATATATATAGAGAGAGAGAGTAGTCAGATATATATATATAGAGAGAGAGAGTAGTCAGATATATATATAGAGAGAGAGAGAGTAGTCAGATATATATATAGAGAGAGAGAGAGTAGTCAGATATATATATATAGAGAGAGTAGTCAGATATATATATATATAGAGAGTAGTCAGATATATATATATAGAGAGAGTAGTCAGATATATATATATATATATATATATATATATATATATATAGAGAGAGAGAGAGAGAGAGAGAGAGAGAGTAGTCAGATATATATATATATATATATAGAGAGAGAGAGAGTAGTCAGATATATATATATATATAGAGAGAGAGAGTAGTCAAATATATATATATATAGAGAGAGAGAGTAGTCAGATATATATATAGAGAGAGAAAGAGTAGTCAGATATATATATAGAGAGAGAGAGAGTAGTCAGATAAATATATAGAGAGAGAGTAGTCAGA
>NC_136515.1:38258845-38293845 GCF_053919585.1 Euprymna scolopes
CTTAGTTGCAAAGATTTCCCCATAAGAATGCTTTTCTGCATGCTGATTTACCACTTTATCATTTTCAAATCTAATATAAAATTTTTTTATATCATAGACTGCACCGTAATTGGCATGCAGAGAAGTGGTGTGACGGGGTGGTGGCCCCGGGCATCAAAATGAGGGAGGGGCATTCAATCTATCTCTCTTTCTCATAATATTTCTTAACACTAGAACTTATACTCTAGTCTTTGGGGCATAAATCCAACTACTCCTCATCAGCTTTAGTAGATGTTTATACCGGTCAAGGATATGTCCTTCACAATCAGTCCAATAGTGGTTGTATTGTTGTTGGACGGAGATATTATTTTATCCCTCGCAGGAGGCTCACCTTCCTAGACTTTACTTTCTTTGTGAGAACAAATAACTTTAGTTTATTAGCTTAGACACACCTACTGAGAAATGTTAACGAGATTGTTCAGGCATTTTTTGTAGGTGAACAGTGCACTTCACTTCGAATGCTGGCTTTTCAAAAATCACTTGACCTATGCCTTATCTCCTGCTGAGGAGAAAAATGAACATACCATTGATCGCATAGTGTTCCTCATCTTTTGGTTCATTAAACCTTATCCTCAAGTAGTTTTTGGCTTTCATAAGTGGTGGCCCAACAATAGTAAAAAGAAAAAAATACCTAAGAGCCAGATACAGGATGGGAGGTTTTTTTGGGTTTTTTTTTGCAGGAGTCAGAGTTAACTTTCTGTCAAACTCTAGAATCTGCACAGATTTTCAGAAGGGAACCCATGATTGGATGCATGGGGTTAGCATCTTCTCGTTCTGTCAGTCAAACTGAGTAAAAGTCTTAAGTAATTTGCAAGAGAATTCCTAGTATCACAAGCACTGAGGATTGAACCTTCAACCTACAAAAGAGTAACTTACAACTGAATGTTACCCACTAAACCACAGGTCCTTGCAAACTTGAAGATACACCTGAAAAAGACCATAGGTTACATCGATCAAAACTTTGTGAAAATAACACACAGGATGAGAACAGTTGTGTGAAGAATCCAAATAATCAATTGTCATCTCAAAAATTCTGAAACATAAAAAACGTTTCTTTTTTGCATATTTATGAGACTATTTACATGTTACAGACTATTTACATGTTACAGACTATTTACATGTTACAGACTATTTACATGTTACAGACTATTTACATGTTACAGACTATTTACATGTTACAGACTATTTACATGTTACAGATTGTTTTTGGTGGCATTTTCAGATTGCACTTTCTATTCATATTCAAATCTTTTGAATGAAACCATCAATGCACTGGAAAAACATCACTAATAATGTTATCTAATTGTATTAAAATTATTCTTCTTTTTTTTTGCAAAATGCATAAGACGTAATATGCATTTCGCAAAAAAATGAAATAAATAGGAACCATCAATGCATTGGGAAAAATAAAATAAAAAAAATAAAATAAAAAATAAAATAAAAAATAAAATAAATAAAAAAACATGTATGTTTTAATTAATCATTTGTTTGGGTCACAGTTTCCATTATTGTAACATTTTTTATGCAAATGGTGAAGTTCAAAAGGTCAATTTAGGAAGTCAATTTTTGTAAGAAAAGAACTTTGCATCTACAGTTTATAAAAATATTTCACATACAACTGACTAATTAACATTTTCGCCTCGATATAAGCATATTTCACCTATTTAACCAGTCAATTTTATTTAACCAGTCAATTTTATTTAATCAGTCGATTCGTCGATTAGTCATACAGCATCATCGCGTCGACACACCAATTCTCATTAGATCTACTGGTCTGTCTTAGTCGGTTTCCAATGTGAGTGTTCTCTTGTGTTTGTTGAAGGTGATATTCATTAAAGACTGTTTGTAGAAGACTTTGTTCATCCAATGTATGAGTTCGTTAAAGCTTGGTTGACCCTTGGCTTTCTATAGGTACCATTCATTATACTATGGAAATCATATATAGCATGTTCTAGTTAGATCACCAGAATCATGCAACACTTAGTCTGGCCAGTACCAGATGGATGACAATTTGAGAATACCAAGTGCTCTACGTAAAAGGACATTGACACTTCCAGCAGCGTCTGCATCCCACCTACCCTTCAGCTGTCTCAGTCCTGTCACCGGATCAGGCTGGTTGGGATGAGAGAGAGGGAGGCTAGTTCTGCACAAATCAGCTTCATTTTATTTTAAACTTTCAGTGAATATCATCAATCATCCCTAGGATGATCAGATGATCATCTTTCTGACAAACTCTCACCATGGAAGTCAGAGTACAGGCAGTACCTTGATTCTGTTTTATTTATTATGGAATCAGAGGATGATAACTGGAATTAATCAATAAAATAAAAATACTGTAGCTACATGCAGATGGTGTTACATGTTATGGCAATGTAAGTCTTGAATCTTTTGTCACCAGTTTTGTTGCCTTGCAGGCTAGTAATTATCAATACAAACACATCTCATTATAAATTTATTTCAGCCCTATAGGAAACAGCCTTCAACCAGTTTGCTGATTTGAAAGTGCCCTATTGTTTATACGGTAAAAATAAATTTAGGAGATATGGCTTACTAAACTTTGGTTGTCTTTCTTCTTTCAACTTTGACTAGCAGGGACACCTGATGTTGACCGAGATTAAATGATGATCAATGAATGATTCACACTCCCATATTTTTATTGTCATTGAAATCTGTGAAATCTCGTTTCTCAATTAAATCTATTAAATCTTCTTTAGTAGAGGACACATCATGGTACACATGGAGGAAGCAGCTTCCTCACAGTGACTTAGTTCACAATACATTGTAGTCTGCATTGCACTGTAGAGAACCTACTCCTGATTTTATAAAATTATTTTTATATAATGGCTTGAATTAAAGTTTAAAATGAAAACGTCAAGTATCATGCTTCAGTTGTGCTCTAAACAGAAACATTCTTTCAAATGCACCCCTGTCATATCAAAGAGCATAGTATTGATTTTATGTCAAGCCTTTCAGCTTGTGTGGTATTAAAACTTCTCAAATGCACTTGTCATATTAGACTGTATAACATGTTAACGGGTCAAAATCGACTCTTCCTTCTTCCTTCGGATTATTTTGAGTTTCATAACTTATCGAACACATTCTGACATAAAGCATATCTAAGAACACTGCCCGGCACATAAAGTACCTTTGTGTGAAATTTCATAAAAATCAGCCCAGCCGTTTTCGAGTCCATAGGGAACAAACACAGACATGCAAACAAAGTTCCTGTTGCAATATTTTGGATGTATAATGGGGTATGATCCCACACAGTCGGAAGATTCTATTTATAAACGATGCTGCTAGGAACTGATGAATCGAATTAATTCACGTTCTGCTACCAAACAATCAGAAACCAGAATTGCTCCATAAATATTAAACATTTTCTGTAGCAATTTCGCATGTTTTTTCCGTCTCGACACGGTAAGAATCTTTTGCTCTGTGGAACTGTCTATTGCAAACCAGTCACCTCTCAAGACTTGTTTAGAACTACGAACCATCGGAAACCGTTCTGAAACTAAACATGCCTTACACTTCTAGAGGTTATGGGCCCAGCGTGCGTCTTTATTTCGATGGATCCGAATCAAAATTCAAATTGTAGCAAGTTAAATTTCTAGGATATCTACGAATCCAAAAGCTACACAAAGTACTTCAGAAACAGAAACGACCCCGACTTCATTGAACAGAACGCAACTGTCTTTGCGGAATTAATATAGTGTTTAGATGACTGAAGTCTATCACTGGTAATGAGAGAAGCCCTGGACGATGGCTGCAAAGCATTGAACATATTGAGAGAGCATTATTTATCGAAAGGAAAACCCAAAATTATTTCTTTATACATTGAACTGACCTCTCTTAAACGAATGGAAACCAAAACTATTATTGATTATATTATAAGAGCCGAAACGACTGCAAATTCTTTAAAAACGTCTGGTGAAGTTATAAGTGACAGTCTGTTAATTTCCATGGTCCTTAAGGGATTACCGAGTGATTTCAAACCATTTACCACCGTGATAACCCAGAAAGAAAAACCCATGACTTTTAGCCAATTCAAGGTAGCACTCAGAAGTTACAAAGAAACTGAAAAAATGATCACAGAAAAAAACGAATCCACAAATATCATGGAATTTTAAAATACATGCATAAAAACACCTAAATTAAATTATACCCATGCCAGGAATAAAAACAGCAACTTTGTCAAAAACAATTTTTCTCCTAAAAAAAGTACAAAAATTATTTGCTATAATTGTGGACGACCTAATCACAAGAGTTTCCAATGTACATACAGGACTCAAAATGGCGACTCCATTAAAAATGTAGAGAGCTCTGTTAGCGAACATACATTTTTATTTACGTGTACGTTTAATGCTTCAACAAACAATAATAATTTTCTTGTTGATTGTGGGGCCACGGCACATGTGATTACAAAGGAATCTGATTTTATCAATTTTGACCCCAACTTTAAGCCACAAAATCATTTTGTAGAACTAGCTGACGGGAATCGAGTAAATGATATCGTTTTGAAAAGAGGTGATGCTAAAATCTCACTAAAGAACAATAAAGGTGAACTATGTTTCTGTATTCTAGGAAACGCTCTTCTAATCCATAAATTTAAACAAAATATATTTTCTGTACAAGCTGCCACAAAACAAGGTGCAAATATAAACTTTAGCCCCAATAAATCAAAACTGGTATACCCGAATGGAACTGTATTTGACATTAAAGAAAATGGAAGACTATATTATTTAAATAGCGTAGTCCCATCGAAAACCGCCTGCCATGATCTACAGACATGGCATAAAATTCTTGGACACTGCAATATTCCTGATATCAAAAAGTTGCCGACTGTAGTTGATGGAATGAAAATACAAACATCAAAAAACTTCAACTGCAACGTCTGTACGCAAGGGAAAATGACAAACTATCAAAGCAAAATACCAGACAAGAAGGCCAAAAAAAATCCTATCAATGGTGCATTGTGACTTGAACGGTCCCATGAAACCGATGGCCAGAGAACATTATAGATATGCGTTGAATTTCGTAGATAACCATTCAGGTTTAATAATGGTTTACTTTTTAAAGAACAAATCTGATACCCTGCTAGCAACTAAAAAATTACTAGCCGACATGGCTCCCTCCAGTGAAGTCAAGTGTATTCGCTCTTACAACAATACGGAATTCACCAATAAAGACTTTGAACTTTCACTAATTAACCATCATACCAGGCATGAAACATCAGCTCCTAGATCGCCACACCAAAACGGGACTGCTGAATGTGCGTAGCGGACACTTTTTGAAATGGCAAGATGCCTACTCATTGAATCAAAACCCCCTAAAAACCTCTGCACGTACGCACTTATGGCGGCAGCCTATATACGCAAAAGGTGCATTAACAAAACACTAAAACTCCATATGAATCTTTCTGTGGTAAAAAAAACAAATTTAAGCAGAATGCATATATTTGGTTCAACTTGCTTCGCATATATAGATAAAAAGAGTAAATTGAATATTAAAGCCGACAAAGGTATATTTCTTGGATACGATAAAAACAGTCCAGCCAATTTAGTATTTTATCCAGAAAAAAATAAAACAAAAAGAATCCGATGTGTAAAATTCACAAACACGTTTAATTTTACAGACGAAAACCCGTTATATGAAGAAGATGAAATTATATTCCCTCAAATAATTAAAACAAACGAAGACAATAAAAATGACGGAGACAAGAGTGTCCATGATGATGATGATAAAGTTGAAAGATATCCCAAAAGAAATAAAAGGCGACCCGATTTTTTTGTGGTCGACAATATAAAAGATTATCAAATCGACTATTGCTATTCAATGGAAAATGTGCCAAAAAGCTTCAACGAAGCAATTAATTCAGAACATTGTGATGAATGGAAAATTGCCATGAAAAAAGAAATAGATGCCTTAACCGAAAATGATACCTATACGGTAGTGCCTCTCCCAAAAGATAAACATGTTATTTCTACAAGATGGGTCTTTACAAAAAAGACTACAGCATCAGGCGTAGAACAGTACAAAGCTAGATTTGTTGCTAAAGGGTACTCTCAGATTTACGGTATAGAATATTTTTCTACGTTTTCACCGACCACAAACCTAACGACAATTAGAATTTTACTGCAAATCGCATCACAATATGACCTAAACATCCATCAAATGGACGTAAAAAATGCTTATTTGAATGCCCAAATAGACTGTTTAGAAATTTATATTACCCCCTCCAGAGGGATTTATAATGAAAAATAAAAATAGCGTGTGGCGACTTAACAAGTCATTATATGGTCTAAAGCAGAGTGCTCAGTGTTGGAATACAGTATTTCATGATTATATTATTAAACAACAATTTAGACAATGCGCTGTAGACCCCTGTTTATATACCCAACACAAAGACGATAAACTACTGAGTTTGGTTTTGTGGGTCGATGATATTTTAATCGCATCAAATTGTGACATAATGCTAACCGATGTTAAGAACAAATTAAATAAAAGATTCAAAATGATTGATCTTGGCAAAATATCCTGGTTTCTGGGGATAGAATTTACTCAAAGCAAAGGACTTGTTACAATGAATCAATCGATATACATCGACAAAATACTATCAAAATTTGGAATGGGAGAGTGCAAGAAACGTTCTACACCGGTCGAAAATGATATTAATAAAAATATACACACAGAATCTGAAATAATAAATGACAAACAATACTGCAAAATTATAGGTAGTCATATATTTAATGACTGCAACCAGGCCCGACATACGCTATACAGTAACAAAACTGTCACAAAAATTATCACGACTGACAATGAAGGATTTAAACAGAGCTAAAGAAGTCCTGCGTTATTTAAAAGGAACTAAAGAACAGAAGTTAGTATTTAGAAAATCAAGAAATCCCCTAAAATTAGGTTTTTCGGATTCAGACTGGGGAAACGACTAAGATTGAAAGAGTATATCTGGATATTGTTTCAGACTCTCAGAAAATGGGCCTATTATTTCATGAAAATCTAAAAAGCAACAGATTGTATCTCTCTCTACATGTGAAGCAGAATTTATCGCGATCACACACATGACCCAGGAAGCACTCTACCTTAAAAATATCCTAAAGACTATTTTAGAGCCAGAATTAACTAAAAGCCCCATAGTAATTGTGATAATCAAGCCAGTATAGTCTTAGCACAGAACATGATAATCAACCAAAGATCTAACCATATAGATATAAAATACCATTTCATAAAAAACGAGGTGAAAAAGGAATCCATTATTTTGAATTACATATCATCAGAACAAAATATCGCTGATGTATTCACGAAACCCGCAACAAGAATAAAGTTAAAGCGTTTTTTCTCAAAACTTGTTAGAGGATTCGACTGAATATTTTTTTTTTTTTTCTTTTTCACGGCCCAGTATGTATATAAATTTCTATGTATAAAAAAAAAGTCCTGGACAAGACGTTAAACTGTATCCATTTTATTTGTATTAACACTTTAACCTACTAATGCGTAACTAATACTTTTGCTGAAATAAAAATATAAAAATAAAAGAAAATTCTTTTTAAAAAGTCACTTTTTTAAAAATTATTTATTTAAAAATAATTTTCCTTTTCGACAAAATACTTTTTGCATGCTTATTTTAAGGCACGCAGAAATTACAATTGACTTTTATTTATTTATTTTTGTGCACATTAGTTTTCTTTCTTATCTTTCAAAAATGTCCTATCTTTCTTTTGCATTGTTTTAATTAACAAAGAAAAAAACAAAAAAATAAAACAAAAAACTCTTTAAACGGGTACATATTGCACGTTTATTTTTATGTATATTTATTTATATGTATGCGTTTTTTTTTTTTTTACAAAACTGCATAATCAAATTTAAGAAATGGCTTCTTTTTCACATACCCACCCCCTTTTTAAGGTTGAAATACCTTCCATTTCTTTTATTTCTCTTCTCTGTACACATATCTGTTTTGACATTTGAACACAATTAAAAATGGCGTCTTTTTACATGCTAAAATTCTAAGATCCAAATGATTTCTAATTTTTGTTATGCATAATTGAATATAAAAATATATATTTATTTTTGAGCAGAACGAACACAAGGGACTTCCCCATTATAAAAAATAGGGAGGATGTTGCAATATTTTGGACGTATAACAGGGTATGATCTCATACAGTCGGACGATTCTATTTATAAACAATGCTACTAGGAACTGACGAATCAAATTAATTCACGTTCTGCTACCAACCAATCAGAAACCAGAATTGCTCCATAAATATTAAACCTTTTCTGTAGCAATTTCGTATGTTTTTTCCATCTCGACACGGTAATATTTTGCTCTGTGGAACTGTCTACTGCAAACCAGTCACCTCTCAAGACTTGTTTAGAACAACGAACCATCGGAAACTGTTCTTACACTCCTAGAGAAACTGGCTAACACTTCTAGAGTTCCTTTTATATAATAGAAGATATTCTTGTTTTGCTACACACTGAGTTCTACTGAAGAGTTCCTACAGAATTTACTCTTTATAGACATGACACAATATACCATACTCTCTCTCTCTAATATATATATATATATATATATATATAAACACACACATAGTAGCTGTATTGATTTTATGTTAAAGATTTAACATTCTAATGCTTGAATTTCCTCCTGCAAATACTTCTCGCAAATAACTCTTTCATCGTTTTTCTGCTTGACTAAATTTTAACTATCACTGCGTATGTGTTCATTTCCCTCTGTAACATTTTGATGATCTGCATTTACGTTTCAATGGATAAAGGAAAACGATTGATTAATTCGCTGCTTTGTGCAAACCATAAATGCTTCGAAATGCATATAGAATTTGCTTATACGAGTTCTCCTTTCCAAAACTGGATTCAAATGCTAAAATAAGATTTTGTAAAATAAACATTCATTTGCTTAAGATTATTTATAACTTCAGTGTAATATGCCTTCTTCAGAATATTTTTTTGTATCATGTGGTTATTAACAGGAAATATTTAGTAGTAAAAATCTGTAACCATAACCATTTAGATTCAAATGCATTTTAAATACATAAACAATTATATAAAAGCTCTATTTTATTGAATGATAGAATACTGAGCTTCAGTTATTTGTAGATAGGAATAAGAATTTGTATATAGCTCCAAGCAAGTTTTCCTAAGTGAATTTGAATTTCACACACGATTTCAAAATGACATGGTCCCTGAAAGAAATATGCATAATACCAGTAGAAAAAATTTGTCCAATGAAAAAAAAAAAAAAATCTAAAAAAAGATTACTTTGACGCAATTTCTGGAAGACCAAATTGTAGTGAATACAAATAAGTCCTAATGCTAATGCTCCTCTAAAAGGGAACACTGGTAAAAGGAATGATTCCTGTCTAGTAGTAAGATAAACGCTCTTCCATAAAAATAATTGAATATGTTCAATTATTAGTACAGCAAAGAAATTAAAAATATAAACAACGTTTATATGCAATACATCCCTGCTACTCTTGGCAGAGGTAGGAACTCGGTAATAGAAAACCAAACCTTAGTCATTGGAGTTGGTTTAAAATCTTACTAGGTCTAGCAATGCTGAATAGTCATATAAAGCTATAATAATTTTTATTTTTTATTCACGATTACTAATAATCATCAGTGTGGCTTATAACTGTGCTGCCAGTTGAACAAGTTAAATTCTCTCTTAAAATAAGGAATCCGAGTCAGAATTTTAAGAATCCTAGCAGATTGTATCTTCTGATTTGCAATGTTGGTTTATGGATGTTTGGCATGAATATAGAACCCAGAATATTGTTAAATTTCTCAAAAGTTTGTTCAAAAATTTTTGTTAGATCTTAGTATAAAACTTGATTTTGAATTGCATTCCCAGAGAAACCATATTTATAATATTTAGACCAGCTAGTGAAATCACATCTTTACCTATCAAAACGAGTTCCAATTTCGAAAGTCCCCACAGGTGTTAATTTGAAAACACCTTGTAGATGAAAACATAGTATAATGTAGACCGATTTTCAAAAATACATTTACTCACATTTTTTTTTTTAAATGTTTATGTGCAAAAACATTTTATAGAAATAATACCGAATGTAAAATTTTTAAATATGATAAAGGAAATTAAATAAATGGATATGAAATTGAATGCATGTTTAAATAAATGGAAAAGAAAAGGAATGTTAACAAATACAAAATATGAATCTTTCACATATGATGGACTCCTGTCAATTTCAACGTATGAGCTTCCGCCACGACAACTAAGTTGCTCGGAAATGTGCACAGATGATTTGTTGATGGTGGTGAAGCCTTTGTGTAGAACCACCCAAACTTATTGGTTTTGCTGCTAACCTTTGTTGGCACAGACGACTGCCACAAGACCGAGTATACGGTAAACTGCATTTTTTTTACATCAGAGTCTCCTTCTAGAGACAGGTCTTAATGAAGACTGGGAGTGCATCTCTCCCAGTGAATTAATGCTCCCCTAGATACCAACCTAGAAATTTTTATGACTCGTCACGGTTTCACATAAATTCAATAAAATATGAAAACAAAATCGATGTTAAGATAATAAAAAATATATGAAAAATAATAAATTAAGTGACACATAATAGTTTTCAAACTAACACCGTTTACTTCTGTGAACTTCCAAAACCATAAATACTCGATTTTGCACTAGCTATACCTACCCAGCGTTTTCCTTTTTAATTTTTATTTGTTTACATATTTTTTTAAATTAAGGTAGACAACTCCCATTATATTCTTAGTGCTAGTGTTTGTTTATAGTTGATTATTAAATATTTCATACGAGTCAGACTATTTTTTTAAAGTTCATTTTGGTAAGTGCATTATTATAATGCTAATAATACGGTACAACAATAACAAATGAAAGTTGGTTATACAGATGCAAAGTCTGATTTAACAGCTTATATGCTATTTTGATTTGATTTAGAAAATCCGACAAGATAACTTTATGTCAATGCTGCCAATTATATTAGTTAAAAAGAACATTGCTGGTTGTTGGTATGCATGCGTTGTGACCGCATGCTATTTGTGAAAAAAATAAATAAATAAAACGGAAACATTTTGGTCAAGAAACAAGTTTCATAATGTAAAAGATTCAATAAAAACTTAATTGCAAATTCAAATCATCATTCGACCATTTTTTTTTTTTTTTGCTTCGATTCTTAAACACCTGGTAATGACTTTTTAGAAATGCGGTTAAAATCTTGCAGAAGGTTATCGGAAATGTTGCTCAAAAATTTCAGAGGCAAACTATTAATAATTTTCAATTTAAATGATGGTCAGAAATGAACACATTCAAGGATTCTCACACCAACCATGTTGAGCTCTAAAAGGAAAAATGTAGGCAGAAGAAAATAACACGGAGAAACCTTTCATTTTTAAAAGATAAGCTTGTTTTATCAGTTTCAAAACGTTAATGTTCAGAAAGTATCCAGACTAAAAGCTGAATTTACCAAAAGAAAAAAATGACATTCTTCAAAATGTAACTGCTAAGTAAAAAGTATAATTTTAAAAAAATTATTTTAATAAATAAATGAGAATAATGTGAAGAGAGAGAATGGAAGAGTGTGGAGAGAGGGAGATATGAGGTATAGAGGGAGATACGGCGAGGTAGAGAGGTGGACAAAGCAATTCATGTCAAAAGATAGAGAAAAGTCAAAAGAGAAAGAGAAAGCATGAATTTAATTTTAATCTATATTTTTTGTTGCAGCTTGTGTGTAACAGTATTTAATGTGACATAAGTAGGTTACACAAACTATAGGTTAGCAAATTAAATGTATGTGGCGAGATTTGGTCTCATCTTAGATTCAAAGGTAAGGTGTTTTGAAAGGTTGGGATTTTGGCAATTTGGTAGGTAAATTATTAAAATAAACAGGTTTTATTTTTTAAAAGAATGTCTACACAAAAAACAAAAAAAAAAACAGTATAGTGATATTAATCGGGAAATTAGTAAAGATTATTTGATTTTGACAAGCGAGGATGTCTGTTTTTCTTTTTCTTTTTTTTTTTTTTTCCAGCAGAACATAGAAATTGAGTCTGTGGACAAGTAATAAAAATTAAACAATCTAAAATCTTTTTTGTTCTAAATCTCCCTTGTGTTCCAACCTGCGGGTGAAAATGCTGCCTAGACTGAGAAATGACTGACTGCCAAATGATACCAAGTACCAATTTCCAGTTTTATGTGGCATCTTGGCAAGTTACAAGCCAATCCCCTCTAACAACGAACACACAAGCATTAGAAGCAACATCACACATAACCAGAGATTCAGAAAACTACTCACACCAGAAAGTATCTTATATTTTTACAAAACCACAATTCACTTATGCATCTGGGCTGGTGCACTTGTCTTACTCTTAGACAGGGTCCAAAAAAGAAAAAAAAGTGTGTCAATTCTAATGAGTCACACACTGTCAGTCAAGCTCCAACCCCTGTCCATCACTCATATTGCATCCCTATGCCTGTTTTACAAGTAATTTAATGGAATGTGCTCTGATGAACTATCACTTGTGCAACCTTTATATATATCGACAAGAAGGAAAATCGCACTCCTTTACTGTTGAGGCCCATAGATGCCGGAAAACCTATTTTAAAAGGTTTCTTCTCTCAGATTGCTACACATTAGAATTCCTTCCTCGTTTCCTGCTCCCCTGACTGTACTAATATGCAGAAGTTTAAATGTAATGTGAACATGCATCTCTCTGCTCAACGCCCTACAGTCAACTGCAAGACATAATCCTAAATAATAGCCCCCTTATATTCCAAATACAATATGCCTTGTTTGGGATGAAAAAGTGTACAGAACAAATGTATGGAACTGTCTAAAAAATATAAGTGTCATGTTACGAACATCTAAATCAACACATTACAAAGAGTTGAAGATATGTTTACATTAAAAACTTAAGTGAGAACCCTTTAGGGAAGAAATATAAGACACATATGCCTATTTAATGACCTCTAAATATAGAGAGGGGTACTATGCTATAAGTGAAGTGTTATAAATTATTCTTCATTCGGTTTTGGCATTTATGACGCTTTGTCTCAGACTCCGGGGTGGGCAATGTCTCATGTCTGCTCTCCAAGTGATTACATTCAAAGGGTTGGCATCAGTGAAGTTGCAAATGTTGCACATCAAAAGTGTTTGGGGGCTCAAGTCTCACTTGGTGAACACAGGCTTTGCTCTGAATCTTGAAGGAAATGTGTCTTCATTTAAGAATTGCCAGCAGCTTACTAATGCTTCCATGCAACAACATGCAATAATAATGCCTCTGTAATCACATGTCAACCAAATAGCAGAAAGTGACTTCAACATCAAGTATGGCGCTATCTACATTCACATGAGTCTTAGCTTGACCACAGGTTGGGCAGGCAATGCCCTGACATCTATTGCAAACATAATGTGCACAAAAAAAAAAAAAAAATTGTTTTATTAGTTATACCTGCCTGGAAGTTTTCTTTCATTTTTGTTTCTTTTTTTTCTGCCATTATTTTTAAACAAATTTTCTTGTTTGTCCAAATAGGATTTTCAAAGTTACATTTAATCATAAGGGTAATATTTTGTAATTAATTTAAATCGTTACATTACTACTTCATTAATCTCTACAAAATTATGAAATCGCCCCATCATCGGTCAGTGTCTAGTCAATGCAGATTACAATGGTCCAGGATTATTTGTTGTATATTGGTAGTCGGATTACTAGGCCATTAGTACTATTTTACTACAAATATGATATTCCCAAATTTTTTTTAGATACTATAGATTCACCACTTATCAAGGCCTGGAAGCCACTCAAGGATAAGGTTAATGAGTGTAACACTGCGATGGTGGAAATTGAGTAGAACTTTATTGAAGAGGACGGCGTAACAAAAACTTGTTTAGGTTGGACTTAAAAATGACAATGTTATAGCTAGTTGGGAAGCACTTCTCATTATGTTGTACAGATGAGCAGTTCTTGGGGAAAAAAGCTTTACTCATAGAATTTTTGTTTAGTTTTAGGCACAGAGATATTAGCAGATAGAGAGTAAAGGAAATTGCTAATACTTATTGTAGCTAAGTGAGTGTTTGCTGTGAATGTTTTATGGGGGTGGGATTATAGTTACCCATCTTTGCATCGATCAGATTCAACATTGCTTACTTGTGGTGATCTGAGAACTGGAGGATCAATACGATTATAGTCATGTATTTATTAAATCATTCGATTTCAAAATCTTCTAAAACGGTCAACACATGAAGATTTGCTAAAAATTTTAAAGACAGAAATGATTGTTCAACAGTTTAAATCCTTTCAAATTTCGAAAGGTCAAAAAAAAAAATAAATAAATAAAAAAAAAAAATTTTTTTTTACAACTATTAACAAAAAGATTAAAATGGCTGATGTGTTTATGAAGAAACAAAATCGCATTCTGGTGACTTCAATTTTGTGATCAATTTTTAAATAAGATTTATAAAAATTTGTTTGAATAGTTTGTATTTATATTTCAATAAATATATATAGAGAGAAAAAGAAGGCAACATGAAAAGAAACTCATTCTGAAACTTAACACCCACATCTTCGGTCTCAATAAAGATTTGGGACCGCTAAATGAGTACTCTTTTCATAAAAAATAGAAACCTACCAAAGACATTTCCCCACAGGGCAGAGCGAGTATGCACGGTGGAAGAACGCCTTAGCATCCCCAACTAGAAGTTAGTTTTTGTTTACGTAAGGTCTTTTACTTCATTTGATTTTATTTTTTCAGATTCCACACATTTAAACTTCCGATATATATTTGAGTTCATTTTCTAAGTACGCACAATTGCGCACACAAATGCACAGGTGTAAACACGGGTGCGCCCTCCATTCCCCCCTTACAAACCTTATATACTATAGTATCCCTCTATCAAGATATACAGGATTAGGTTTTCTATTATTATTATTATTATCACCACCATAATAGTTATTGTCATTATTATTAGTACTGTTGTTATCATTACCACTATCATTACTATGATTTTATCATTATTATTATCACTATTATTATTCTTATCCTTCTTCCTATTATAGCTATTATTATTACTATTATTTTTAATACTATTATTATTATTATTTTTAATATTATTATTATCACTTATTATTGTCATTATCACTAATATATGTATATATGTTTGTACGTGTATGTGTATATATATATATATATATATATTATGATTATTATTACTACTATTATTATTATTATTATCACTGTTTCTGCTATTGTTGTTGTCATTTTTATTATTATTCAACTCCTCCTTTAAGCATTGCAATACATCTTTCAGCTTAATTTCCAACATTAAACGTTATTAACCTCTGATTTCTCTAACCGGCATATCGAGCTTCCAATTTTTGTGATGGCTTCTTATTTGGAAACAATGCTTTCACTCTATACCAAGCACTTACTTTATGTATGTATGTATGTATGAGTATATATGTGCATATAGGAATATGAATGGGTGTGAGAGAAGAAAGAAAAAGAACAATAAATTTTAATATGTTTGAACAAGAATAGAAAAAGTTAAGTAAATGATGATCAAAAGAATATTCTCCATTTATTTAGTTATTTTACTTCATTTTATTTATTTTTTCCAACATTAAATGTTTGTATATATCAATTAACGAAATCTACAGTAGCGTTTCAAAAAAAAATAAATAAACGTGTGTATGTAGGGTGGGGGGTGCGTACGTGCAGACAATCCAGACAACCTAGACTCACAATAAATACATAAGTCCAAGCTCTTGGGAAAGACATTCTAATTCGCACCCACTTTGCTTATCATCTACATCTACTCATCAATCTCCAGCTGTATATGTGAACACGTCCATAAACGTGAGTGCGCGTATCCTGTGTGTGTATATGTACGTGAAGAAGCATTTGTGGTAGTGCGCGAGTTTATATACATGTATGTTCACGTATATGAGTGTATTCGTGGGGTGGTGTGGAAGGACTTGGTTTTGAATAAAGGCCACACAAGTTGCTGACCATTCCAAGTCGAAAATGCTAGAAGGGTCATATTCAGATAGATCTTTCCCTTAATGGCTATACCCGTGCCCCCCCCCCCCGCTGCTAACTTTGCCTGCTCACTCATGTTTTCTATCATTCACACTGAGGAAGATCGAAAGATCGGTCGAAAATTATGTGCTTTTGAAGGAAACATTCTTGTTTTTTTCAAAAGACTTTATATTCCTACACATCAACACACAGGAAATAAATACAGAAAAGATAAACATTCATATATTTTTCGTATTTTTTTTTTTTTTTATTCATACACACACACACACATATATATATATATAAATAGATATAAAAAAATCTGTAAGTTACGTAGAGGCGAGAGACACACACATAGATGAACAAGAAGTGGTCATCTTGTGATACTACCATGTGTTGTGGAACGTCTTTCATGTGTATTGAGTCTTATTGCCCTAGCACAGTCCCACAACATCCAGAAAGCCACTATAGTCAATTTGGTGTACTCTTATTAATCTCCATTTAGAACAGCAGAAGACCATTATTTCTTGAGCCTACATTGTTTAACTTCTTCAAAAGCTGCAATCTATCACTTGGTCAAATGAGTTAAATCAGGCAAAATAAGGCATCGTTAATATTTTGCAAAGAATTACCTGGATGGAACAATTACTGCCGGAAATTGAACACTTGGCAAAAATCGAACAAGATATTTTATAACAAAATAGAATTTGAATAAAAAGAATTGGCCACATCATTCAAAACAGTTTCGTAAAATTATTTCAAATTAAAATATTAAATGTTATTTTTTTTTCTTGAATGAAAATTATATTTTTTCTGAGAAAAGGCAAAATATATGTCGGTTCTTGTTGATGAATATTATAAAGTAAAGGATTTGGACGTTACTTTCACGCACTTGTTAAGAAGAGCGGACATATATTTTGCTTTTTCTATAAGCAGGCTATCCTTCATGATTAATACAAACAGAATAAAGAAAAAAAAGTTTTCTTTGAAAAAACGTATAACGTCTAAAGTCTCAAAAAATTTAAACCAATAATTTTATTCATTTAATAAAAAAGATCATGACATTATGTTGCTATGTTTTTGAATTTTTGAGATGAGGACTGCTTATTCATGTTATTTGAATTCTTCAAACTATTGTTCTCATCCTGAGTGTTCGTTAATCTCCAACCTCCTTCAAGTGTATCTTGTTGAATTCAGAAATCTGTACGTAATTTCACAGAGGTAGCGTGCTTTGTTCTGCCAGCCATAAGCGAGTAGAAGTCCTAAATAATTTGCAATTGCATTTGGAATGTCACCTGTACTAAGGATTGAACCTTCAACCTTCAGAAAAGTAACTATTACAACTGAATTTTACCATGTCTTTTATCCTACGGATCCTTGTAAAAACACTCAAGATGAGAACAATAGTTTGAAGAATCTAAATAACATTACGTTGCGTTCTAATATCTTTAAAGAAAATAGAATTTATTTAAAAAAACCAAAAAAAACCCCAGAAACCTCAAATCATCGGCTAGACACGTGCCTGATCTGTGTGATGAAATCTCATTACCTTCTGCATTTTTCTCTTGTTGAGAGAAAAAGAAAGAACAAGAGTCAGCTGTTGTATTCTATCAACAGGTCCACATATCCTCATATACACCTCTTCACTGCCATTAGCCAACAGATGTATTGGTTTTCTGATCATTGGAGGGTACCCGACAATTTGTGGCATTAAAAACAAGCTGTCAACTCAGAGTGCGGAGAGATGTGGTTAACAGAGAAGTGGCAATAGTGGCTATAGTAATGTCCTTATTTGCTTACCTCTCCATGAGGGAAAAGTTAGGCATAAGGTCAGTTTTTAATGTGGAGAAGTTCAGTTGTGTAAAAACGGCCATATTCTTTATGTCAGAATATAATTTTATTAAGGCAGACATTAGTTAGATTTTATAGTTAGTTAATTTATATATCACATTGACACATGGGTTCCCATAACATCTAAGTTAAGCAATGCTGAGCCTGGCCAAGTAATAAACAAGTGACCATTTGAAAAGATTGGGTGCTCTATATAATAAAAATTCTTTAAATTTAAATTAATTTACAAATCAATATTTACAGCAAAATGTACAATTTCGGTATAAAATAAGCAAATGATGGTTGACATGTAAAATCCAATAACCAACAACAGCTTAATACCATTCAGTGTTGTTGTAGAACAAAAAGAAATGGTAACTTACATAGGGCTGTGAGAACAGCTAAGCTGGCGTAAACGATCCCTGAAAAACAAATTAAAACATTGCAATTAATAAAATAGTTTCATGAAAAACATATATAGTTGTAAAAGTATTTCTATTTAAATGCATTAGAATGTGAAAAATATGACGGTTCAAAGACCAATCAAAATAATTTTTTTAATAAACATTTCTAAATTTAAACCAATATAAAAGTGTTCATCAGGAAAATACAGATTCTTTTTTTTTCTTTTCACGTGGCATGTTGTTATATCCCTAGTCTTTTCTTCTTGTTTAAGATTGACATTTTTTACAAGTCCAATTCCTGTTTGTTTCATTGTACAAGGCACAAAACGCCATGGTGGGCAAGTGTGAGTAGTAAAAATATTTTCACTGTTTGAATGCACTGAAATTTGAAAAATAGCTTCATTTTACTTTGGGATTTGATTTTCATAAGAATCGATCTGAACTATATAAAAACATTTTTTTAAAATATTATCACAAATATATACATATGCATGTGATAATGTAAAAAAAAAAGTCTTGTTTGATTACGCAACCAAATTTCAACTAAGGTAAACTTTCATTTGGTAACCTCGATAGATTTTCTGGATTTCATTTCCAGAAGATAAATAAATCATTCCGATTCAGTAATAAAAGTGTTTCTAGAACAGAGATGAATTATTTACAATTTCAACAATTTTAAGCTGTGACAAACTAATAGTTCATTTTCAACGTACAACTGTTTCATTTTAAAAAGAACTTAACAGTTAAACTTTACATCAACCTTAATGACCGTGTAAATGCATTATTTATATCTTTGATGAATCTTTTTAACTGTAAGATCCAGACTATAGGTCTTTCTAAAATGAGATAATTTTAAGATGAAAAATAAGCAATCTATTTTACATAGTTTGGAATTGTCAAAATTGAAAATAATTTTTACATCATAACAAAAAAGAAATTAATTTGAAGCTTAAAAATAGGTTTAAATCCTGCAAAAATGGAATAAAGGAGAACAAATAAAACATGAAATAAGGTAAGTAAAATAACAGTATTTTAATCAGATATTGCAACAAATGTTTTCATCAAGTTAATCATGCTTGTACTTCATATTTAATATCAACAGGAAGGTTTAACGTTGCCAAAACTGATCAGACAGTGCAAGACTCTAAAATGAGCAAACAACTCAAAAAAATTCATAGTCGTTGCTGTAATTGGTTTTCTGCAACTTAGGACCTCTGGTCATTTTGAGTAGCTGTCTACTACTATTAGGTAGTAGAAGTCCTCTACTGGTCCATGCGGATCCTAGACCGTGGTTGTTCAACTTTAGGCCAGGGTTTATGCGTCATAGAGAGTGCCTTGGCAGCCAAAAACACAGCCTTTGCACGTTTTCAACATAGATGGCCAGTAGACAAAACTTCTCATAAGGATTCTCATACAGTTTGTTCCTGGATGATCCATGTGAAAATCCTTGAGTATCCTTTTTCTTTTTAAAGCTTTTGGGGGTGACAACCTTTCCACTGTACAGCAGCCATTCGTCGCAAACAGAAAAAAATGTTTGAAACTGTATCCCAGGATTAACTTCTGCTTAGTGGTTTGGATAAAATTTTCATTCACGGCCACTGCCTTAATTTCTTGGAGTGTTACCGGCAGTTCACAGAGAATATTATTAATCATGGTTCTTAATTCTTTTTAACCGCGAAAGAGGAAAAGAACATGAAAAACAAAGAAAAAAATGATGTCTTTGCCATTGCGTCCACCACCAAACAGGAAGTGGCAAAGGTTTAAATTAAGGCTAGCCAATCAAAAAAGTGCCCAGTTGAGGGTGAACGAATTAATGTTTTTAGCCAATTTTTCGATATTTGTCATCTGAAGGGTCGAACTTCAAAATGATACCGATCTTGTGAAAATCCATCGCCTCTGTCCAAAGTTTTAGGTAGATATACATACATACATTTAAACAGACAGGTGAGATTTATATTATAGACTAGCGGGGGGGGGGGTAGATCCAAACTATGTTAAACTTGACTTACATGATGTAAAAAGAAAAAGTAAAATAAAATAAAAATTTTGGTAGGTAGGATCAAACCCAGAACGTCGAGGCGAAAAACTTGATAAGTTTCCACTCGCCCACGAAAGAAAAGTAACTGAAACGAATTTCCATTTAACGTTCTAAATGCACAAGTGGAAGGTGCACGGCAAATTTAATTAGATCAAAGGAAATGAAATTCCGCACTTAATTTTAACTGAGGGATAGTTCTTTTGGGTTTGTGTTTTACTTCGTGTGGTTTTGCTTCCCCAACGTGTTGGGGAAAACCAACTCCTTTATTAGGGGAGTGTCCGAATGAAAGCAATTGTCTGATACAACGGTTTTCACTGACATTGATCAAACGTCCAGTGCTTTCTGGACGCTCCTGGCTGAGAACTACACCTTAGTTGCACATCAGTTTTGCTTTTATACGAAAAAGCTGAATCAACATGAGAGGGGCCAAAATAGCAAGAATTATGTAAAAATCGGCATAAATCAATCTAGATGTGATGCACGTTCGCAAATCGTAGATATTATTATCTAGGGGGTATATAAACAGTTGTAAGACATAGTAAGAATCCGAGAATCCCGGCTAAAAAAGCCTTTCTTGGACATACAAAAACTCGCACACCCATTTTGCCTTTTATATATATATACATATATATACACTCGTGGGGGTACCCGGCGTTGCCCGGGTGTTTGGGGGGGGTGTATGTAGGAGAGGGTGACCCTGTTTTAATATTATATAAAAAAAAAAGCACGATGTTAAGAAAAATTGGAAAAACCAATACAAAGCAAAACACGAAAAACGTAAAAAAGGTGTAAAAGAGGAAAAAAAAGTTTAGGTAGAAGACAGGCTCGAACCCGAAACAGTGAGGTAAGGCGGAAAAAAAAAGTGCCCGACACGTTACCCCTACGCCAAAAAGACATAAAACTGAGAACGGATAAAATTAAAGCTTTAAAAACACTTTACAGGTGGTTTTAAACTAACGTCAACGTTTTCTAGGTCAAACATGACGTCATTGTCATAGTAGCAGGAGCAGAGAAAATGAAGGAACGATTTTTTCGGCACACCTCTCTGTACACAACTGATGATTTTAGGGTGAAGGAATTAATGTTTTTGGCCAATTTTTCGATATTTGTCGAATGAAGGTTGGAACTTTAAAATGATATCTGTTTGGCGAAAATTCGTAACCCATGTCAAAAGTTTTTGTGAGACATACAAACACATACATTTTCGCTTTTATATATATAAATAGACAAGCGAAGGTACCTGGCATTGCCCGGGTGTTTGTAGATGTGTGCCTTTGGGGAGGGGAGGTAAATCAGAACAAAAAGGAAACTTAATCCTGTTTAAATATAAAAAAAAAACGATCAGCGATTTTAAAAAAGGGGGAAAAAATAAGAGGAGGGGGGCAGGTAGGCTCGAACTTGGAGCCTTGAGGCCAATAGGCTACGGCGACAGTAGCCATGTAAGAGCGATTAAAAAGTGAATTGACGTCAAACATCATGCTATTCTGCAGTTTTTAAATACGTGTTTAATGAGGTCAAATCCTTCTACTGTGCCATAGTTGTTTTGAGTTTGTTAACCCAAACTCCCCCGTTTATTAGGGGAGTGTCTCCAAATGAAAGTAACTGTCTAATATGACGGTGAAAAGCCGACACTGACCAAACGTTTACATCACTTTCTGGAGAACACCGGGCCAGGGAGCTGGATATTCGAATCGAGTTTCGCTTTTTTTATATCGAAAAATGAAAACAACACACGGCGATCCAAAAATCTGGAATATTTAGTGTTTCAAAGTCGGGCAAATTAAATAGACAGGCGACCTCCGTTGTTAACTCATAGATATTATGATTTAGAGGTCATAAAAAGTTTTAAGAATGAGCGACCCCCCCCCCCCGAGCAGCCGCCGGAAAAAAGCCTTTTGCAAGCATACACAAAAAGTGTACATACATGCATGCATGCATACACACACACACATTTTCGCTTTTATATTTATAGATGTCATAAAAACAAAAAAGAAAAGTCACAAAGAAATTGAGTTTTTCTTTTAAGTGGGAACAAAAATGTCTGATTATTATTCTCATGCCATAATGATATTATTTATTACAGGAATGACCATCACCAGGTACATCTGTTAAATGGGTGCATTACAACCCAAGTGATGATGATGGTAATTAGCAGTTTTATTTATTTATTTATACAAAGATTCCAATTATTTTTTTCAAATGGAAACAAAATGTCTATTCTTACTACTACTACTACTACTACTACTACTACTACTACATGTGTCCTAATCATAAATGTTGATTTAAAGAAAACATTTTTGCATTTTTCTTGCCTTCTCACTATAAAAAAATCTCAAGAGAAATAAAATACAAAGGTATTGGAAGAGTCACTTTTGTGAAGTTCCTTAAAATAATTCTCATGCAAAACTGTCTTTAATCTAGAGTAAAAAAAAAAAAAAAAAAAAAAAAAAGAAATTTTGCAGATAAAATGTTAAAAGTTGTTTAGCCCAGATTATATATAATATATATATATATATAATATATATATATATATATATATATGCACACACGTACTAGCAGGCCGCCTGGTATTGCCCAGTTGTAAAATATGCTTGATATATTTTGATTAATGCAGATTTCATATTTGTTATTATATTATATTGGATCCAATATATAGTAATGATTTAAAAAGTTAAAAAAATTGTGCCACGACCAAAAATCCAAACTAAAACACTTAGCTTACAATTTATTTTTTCCTTTGACGTTAATGCCTGAGCTATGAAGACATTTGCTGCAAGGCTAAAAATTAAAATACGAAATAATAGCTATTACGTTATGCATGCATATTCTTAATGCCATCGTTCAACCTTCACTTGGAAAATTTAATTTTTTTTTTAAATTTTCATACCGATTTTCCCAGGCTAAAACCCAAATATAGTTTCACATGGGTTTGAATACCCTATATATTAAGTTTCATATCTGTAGACAGAAAACTGACAGGAGTTTGCTAGGCGAAATTTTTTAAATATATATACACTTACATAAATATATATAGAAAGAAGTTTGTGTTTACTATAACCTTTTTATGCAAATATTACACATGTAGAATATTAGCATGAATATAATTACACATAATAGTTAACTAAAGATGATCATCTCATAAGAAAACTGAAAAAACTAATCAGGAATTAATTAAAATGAATGTTTAAAAGAATATGCAAATTAGCTAGATCTTTTGTAGATGAATGCAATTCTATGATCCATATATAACAAAGTTGTATTTTCTTTTTAAATAAATAGAAAAATGGTTTTTAATATGAATATCAATACATACAAAAAGTTTTTTTAAGTATATATATATATATATATATATATATATATTAGTGTGTGTATGTATGGTCACGGATAAAAAAATTGCATTACTGCATCATCAAATATTCAAAAACAAGGAATATTATAAAGGTTATTCCTTAATCCATGAAGTTTCGAAAATTTATACTTTTATCGGAGGAAGTAAATAGTTCAGTTAAAAAAAAAAATTTTTTAAATCATATCTGGAACAGTGTAAAAATTTTAAAAAATTAGAAATTGCGGTCTTGAAATCTGATTTCAAAAATAGCAATGATAATAGAATCGATAATGAACAAATACAATCCAATGATGAATTTGGTCAATATAAAAATTTAAAACTTAGAAGCTGCAGTCTTATCTTATAAAAACGTTATAATGACCACATACAATCCGAAGGTAATAATAATGAAAAATAGTAACAACGTTTTAGAAATTTTTGAAAGCCAAAATAAGCAATGTCATTTCTTTAGTTTTAAGCTTAAATTTTTATTTTTTAATGTGATTCCAATATTAAATGATTTTTAAAAATGTTTGACTATCATTATCTCAAATCATGCAGTCACATGCTGTCATTTAAATCTTCACCATTATTTCTGTCAGACAGACTCCTATTTCTAAGAGGCTGATATATCACAAAGAGGATTAAAAATAGAGAAAAAAAACTTATGAGGACACTTTGCAGAGAAAACTGAAGTCTTTAAAATAAAAAAATAAATAAAAAAACTGCATTGTTTATTTTTGCTTTCAAAAAATTTATATATATATATATTTATTAGATAATTTATCTGGCGTTGCCCGGTAATCTTTACTTCCCCCCCTCTTTTGTTAACTGTCTTTTTACTATGATGTCATTATGTGACGTATCTGAACAAAAAAAAAAAAAGGAATACGACTTTATTTTAAGATAATATTTACATACATACATACACTTACATGGGCGGACACTAACTGGCTTTGCCAACTTGCTATCGTTTCACCAAGTTCACTACTTGAAAGCTTAATTTATGATAATGAACATTTGTCGTAAACACAAAGCCTTTCACATTTATTCATACATCTTAACATTCTGGTAATTTCCATACAAATTTATCTTTTAAATGTGATAGTAAAGGACGGAAGGAATTTACCTTTTAATTGATAACATGTGGGAATATGGTTTGGTTTTTCACTTACAGAATTAGAAATCAACTGCAACTTGTTGAAAATCAATCACCCCCACGCCCCCCAAAAAACGAATCATAAATGTTCAACATTAGTCAAATTTTTGATCATAAATGTTCAACATTAGTCAAATAAAATATGGAAAGACAAAACTAAAATATTGTTGGTTGGTTTTACGGCATATCAACCCTTTTCGGATTATTTAATGCCGAATCCAAAGATTTTGAAGAAAAATTTTTAATAGAATATATTTGTTGTTTTCACGTCGGTTTCTATTTAACCCATAGTTGGGACCCTAACAGGTACTACCACTCCGGGTCAGAATGGATCTGGGAGCAATGGTAATTAAAGGGTGGCTCCACACTACCCAAAGCCCACAAGCTAGGGCCTCACCACTGGATATAGTTTAAGGTCATATCCAGGACCCCCATTGAGGGACTTTTACCCTCTGCAGGGGGGGGGGGGCAGTCAGCGTATTCTAATGCCCCACCGACAGGGCCCTAAAATATTGTAAAACAGAACTATTTGCTATATTAAAACCGCAATAACAATAGTTAATTGATAAAAAGTCATTTTTCAAAACCAAGATGCAAATTAGTTAATCTTGCAGTATATAAAAGAATAGTGTGTATTGTGTAAAAATAAATTATCTGATGAAAATTATGGAAATAATATTTCGACGTGGAGAGATGAAAATGGAACAAACCAAATTATATGTTCAGCGTCTCGTCTTTATTTCAAAATTTCTTTGGGATGATTAAATTGAAGAAAATAAAATATCAATACAATATTTGAAAATGTACTTGTAACGCGAAAAAGATATTCAGAACCAACCAAAAAAAGCCATCAACATTCAAAGTGTAGCATGGAGTGAGATTTTTTTGCCATTAGACATTTAAAAAAATATGATGCAATTTCTGTTCTTTGTGGAATGAATATAGTCGTTATAAATCAAATGTTGCAAATGTTTTTATCTTTATTATTTATTGATTATATATATTAATTATTATAGATATTTGTAGAAAATTCCACATTGTTTAATAGAGTTCGAGTTTGCGATAAGCGCTGATTCAAGAACTTTTCGTAGAGATTTATTTAAAATAAATTTAACGATTTTTGCTTGATTGATTGCGCTGCAATGAATGAAAGAATAATGCATTGATGGAATTGCTATTTTTTTTTTTTTTATCTCTTATGTTCACTAAGTCTCTTCTCTAGTTCTCGTTCAGTTCCTATTTACAATGCCTCCCCACAGGACAGAGTTAGACACCAGGGTCGTTTTTTAACGTGGAGAAAAAGGAACAAAAAAAAAAAAAGAAAAAAAAAAAAAAAAGAAAGATGTTTTACTTCAAAGGGTCAGATTCTAGGAATTCTAAGAATAGTACTCCACTAAGAGTGTTACCCCATAGGGAGACAGAAATTTTGCTTGTAGAAATTATTATTTAATTGTAAATAAGTCATGTCAGTTATACGTCTAATAATTTTTATAAAGATAAGATGTCGGGAGGAAACACTTTTTTTTTTCTTTTTTTTTAGTGTATGGAGTAAATTTAAACATTTAATTTTAGTGATATAACATCTGAAACTATATATACTTTTGTTTTGTACAGGAATATTTTCTTTTTTGAGTAAATCTTCAGAGTTTTTATGTGGAAAATGCTGATAGTGCTTATGAATGGGGTTAGAATATTGATTTTAGCTTGTATGATTTTATAATTATATATATATATATATATATATATATTTTACTTAGGAGTCACCACTTATGAAGACCCAAAGACCACTCAAGGATAAGGGTTAATGAATGTAAAGTGGTAGTGTAGTAATCGTTAATGGTGTAAATTGGGTAGAATTTTATTATTTATGGGGACGTTTCAACAGGAAGTTGCTTATATTAGATTTGAAGGTTACATGTTGTATTCAACCGGAAAGCAAGTCAGTAGAACAGTGTTTCACAGGCAGGTAGTTCTGGGAAATAAGCTTTGTTCATGGAATTTGCATTTAGATTTAGGCACAGTTAAAGAGTAGAGGGAAATAGCGCAGAGTGGTTGTAGCTAGTTGAGTGTTTTTTGTAAACATTATATATACTAATAATTGTAATAATTGATATATGTATACACAGAACAGTTTTGCATCACTTTTATGCCCTCTTACATAGATTACTATCAAGATTAAGGATTCTAAGCACAAGATTTAGTACCATTATACTTTAATTTTAATCAAAATCATGTAATAAATAATCAATTCTCATCTAAAACAATATTTGAAACATTATCTCTCTATATATATATTTATAAAGTTAGGCATTTCTATATATTTATATGCATAGGATAATCTATTGAACTAATAAATGGATCATTACGAATTTTGGAATATATATTCGAGGTAACACTGTAAGCAAAATGGGTACATAATTTTTTTTTTTTTTTTTTTTACTTTATCGTATAGAGATGCATGTATATAAAATTGTAAATGGTTTTATATTTTATGTATAGAATTCGCCTCTAATTATTTGAGCATTATAAATTTTGGAACATAACTTTTAGGCCCTAGGGTGTGTAATATGGGCTGTATTTAGTTTAATTTAGTTTTATACAAAAGAGAAAGTGGGGGTGAAAGCTCTTTGTAAGAATTCAGGTACCTCTTGATTTTTGTCAAATTTTTAAAATAATTATTACACATTAATTGATAAATGTTCCTTCAATTTCATTTTTTTTTTTATTAAAGTATTTTAAATGGATTCTAGAGGGAGTGTATAATATGGATAGAACCTATCTAAAAATTCAGATTTACATAACTTTGATCCATAGTCATTAGATACCAATTAACAAGATTTCCTAAATTTCAATTTCTTTTTAAGACCCTTTAATTTATAAACATTTTCTAGAATCAAAATCATAATGAATTTTTTATCAAATTTAGAATAAGGATTCTAGACATAAGGTTTAGTATCATTATATCTTGATTTTAATTTCTGTAAGGAGGCATAAAATTGGTGCAAAACTTCTTTTCAGCGAATTAATTTTACCTATTCTGGGATAGGATTCATCTAGTTATGTATTTTCATTACTTTTAATTAGATATGAGTAATGATTGCATTAAAATATATTTTAATATCCCATGAATTTTCATGGGTTCTGCTTGTCAGCGTTGATACACTTATTTATGAGAATCAGACTTTTTTTTTAGTTTTGAATTAAAATGGGTACTTCTGCAGATTAAATCCCATTTTTTTGTAAGTCTCGCTTGGATACGCCCGGCAGACGACGAAAACCACCAGATTATACTGAGCAAACAGAAATCAAGACAAAAACGAAAAAGATAAAAAATAAATAAAACAACCTACCGTAATAATTTTATAAATTTTACTGTTTTATCTATTTTTTTTAAATGGCAACTTTTTTTGGGGGGGGGCGGGGGATAATGAAAGTTTTGTTTCTTTGAATTAGTAACCAAATATATTTTTTTGTTTTGTTTGTGGATGGAGTTATTTTTTCTTTGAATTAATGAAAAAGTATTTGTTTTAAGGGACAAACAAGTTTTTTTTGTGGGGGATAAATATATTTTTTGTTAAACTTTTTTTTCGATAAAACAGGTGTACTTTTTTTCGGTATTTTTTAACAATTTCTTTTTATATACAAAGAAAAATTTAGAGCAGCCAATGATGGCAATTTTTTTTTTTTTTTAATGCATTTTTCTGCAAAACCATTTTCTCTTGGAATCCGAAGGAAATAGTCTTGGCAAATATCCCTCCAGAAGTTTTTCTAGTCAGTGAGTGTAATCCGACCCGATATCGCACTCTTACCATAGTTTTTTTGTGCGTATAGCCATTTTGTATGCCTACAAATACATTAATCTTATTATAGATAGCTGGAGATGGGACCTCTGGAGAAAGGTGCCATGGCGCAAGGAGGTCCAGTGTCTGCACTGGCCATTACTGCACCTCCTGCCGATACCGTTGATTATGTTTCATTACTTTAAGATACACTTTCGACATTTTGTGCAGGCGTTTTCCTGAGAAAACGTGAGAACCGTTTCCAGACTTAGAAATAAATTCCAGCCTGGAAGTGTTCATTTTCCTTCTTTGTCACAAGATTAAAAACTTATTGCTTGAAGCGCAATGATACTTTGTCCATTTTCTTTTTTTTTTAAAAGTCTTTCCTTTTTTTCTTCCAATCTTTTGCCGTCTGCTCACTCCCATCTTTTTACTTACTTGGTATAATCTAGCAGTTTTTGTCATTCGCTGGGTGTTGCCAAGCGAGACTCATGGAAAAAAGGGATTTAAACTGCAGAAGTACTCTAAACTGGAATACTGCTGCCACAACTGAAAGATTCTTTGCTACAAAATCGACTTTAAAATCTAGGGACAAGATGCTTTATTCTCCTTCCTGATGTCACTTTGCGCACTGGCTTGGTTATTTGCATATGTGTCATACAGCTGCTGCTGTTACAAGTGCTAGCGGCTCTGTTACAGTGTGACACTGTGGCAATGTGACATGGGCTATAGCTTGGCAGAGATTGCATGACTCCTAGATTAAAAAATCTTTTTTGCACCATGAGAGAGAGAGAGGCTAGTGGTTGGTGCACCAGCCCAAATGTACTAACAATAATCCATACACAAACGAATGGTGGCTTTATAGAAATATAAGATACTGGTAGGTGAAAGAAATTTTCTAGCCTGATAGAGAGAGCCTAGGTTATTTATGACAGATTTGGCAGCATTTTCCATATTCCATTTCATTTTGCCCGAGATTATTGGATCAAGCAGTTTAAACGCGTGTGATCAGGTGGGAGAGCAATGGCAGATAATAAAATAATGACTTACCAAATGAAAATAACTCCCCTCGTGTTGCAAGTAGTATCAGGAGAGAGGGTTCTCTTATAACAAAAGTGCAAATAAAAAGTACCTCATCAACCAATCGCCAAGTTTCAAAATAAGTTTGCGAACCAACAGACAGTTGGCTTTTAGTGGCGTGTGCAAGGACTTTCAAATACTGACCATCAGTACATTTTGTTTTAGTAATAATAACGCATAGAAATATGCACTTAAATGACTCATTTTTACCCCAAGGAATTTCAGTGCATTCATGATCGTGTCAATGTTACTTAATAAGAAAATCGTCTCACATTTCTTGTTTGTAAGGTCATCCAAGATCATTAACAAACTGTTGTCGAATCAGTGACATTTGCGAAAGAATGAAAATGAAATTTACAGCCGACCAATTATAAAATCGCAGTAACTCAATATATAAAGAATTACGTTTCTGAATTTTTGAGATGAGGATTCGTTATTCATATTATTTGGAGTCTTCGGACTACTGTTCTCATCTTGAGTGTGATTTTCACAACATTTCGGTTGATGTAATCTGATCTTTTTCAGGTGTATCTTCTCAAACTAAAATTTTTCTGCCAAAATCTGGAATCTGCACGGAATTTTGAATGTAATCTTTATTTAATCCTTAATTATTAATGAAACTAGAGCTGTAAGCCTTGATATATCCAAGGCCTTTCACAATATCTTCATGAAGGGTTTCTCACAAAAATTAAATCCTATTGTATTTCAACATTATCAGATCCTTCAAAGACAAGACAAAAAAAAAAAAAAAAAAAAAAAAAAAAAAAAACAACTTGTCCTTGATGACCATACATCTAAACAACATGATACTAATGCTTGGACCGATATTATTCCTGATATTCATAAATTACCTTCCTGTCTCGTGGGTATATTTACTAATGACACTATGTTCTATAATAGACATGGGGATAAAACTAATGTACACATATCGAAGGCAATAGCAGAAACCCAAGAAAACGAGCACCAGTCTGTAGTGTTATGGGGTCATAAATGAATGGCCACATTTAATTCTACTAAGACTAAGCTTCTTTCTGTTAAAAAAAAAACAACTAAAAAACATTCTTAACCACCGATTACCATGACAAATAACACCCTACCTGAGAGCACATCTTTCAAACTCCTTGGCCTAATATTCACAAGCAACATGACTGTAACAAATACATTGAGATTGTTACCAAGGCTGCTGCAAAGAAAGTGGGCTCTCTCTACTGTGCTAGAAAATTATTCACACCAGAGAGAATCTTATTTGGCTATGCATCTGGATTAGAGCATCTGCAACTATCTTTCACTCTTAGAGTTTAAAAAACGAATCTCAAATTCAATAAGTCCTGCACTATTGGCAAAGTTCCAGCCTGCCCCATCTCTGCATCTATTTTACAAGTACTTTAATGGAATGTACTCTGATGAAATTACAGCATTCGTGCCCCCTCTACGTACACTAACCCGACTAACCCGACAAGCAGCAAAATTCCACTCCTTGACTATTGAAGTTCCGAGATGCCGGAAAACCCTTGATTTAATAGCTTCCTCCCTCGGACTTCCCTAACTGTACTAACCTGCGGATGTTTAAATGTAATGTGAACAAACACCTCACTGCTCAACTTCCTTCAGTCCCCTGCTAGGCACGATTCCAAATAGTAGCCCCTTACATCCAAGTGATTAATATGCTAAATGAGTAAAAAACAAAAGATCCATCTAATAGTAACCCTTATGTACAAGTGGCAATATGCCTTGTTTAGGATGAAAATGATTAAAAAAAACAAAAATCCACGGGGGTAGCATACTCTCGTTTCGTCACATGATTTGGTAGAAGTTCTCAGCAATTCGCATTTATATTTTGAGTGTCACTCACACTGAAGATTGAAACTTCAACCGCCAAGAGAGTTTAACTTTGCAACTGAATTTTACCAAGCATTTTATCTACTATGTCTAAGTTCAATAAGATACGCTTAAAAAATCTCAGAGTTTACATCGACCGAAACATTGTGAAAATAACAGTAGTTTGAAGAATTCAAAATATGAATAGCTGAGAATTGTAATAGAATTCACATCTCACAGACCTGGTAAGTTTCTGAGATTAGTAAAAACAGGAGTTACTAACTCAATGACACGAAAAGCTCATTACGTTATGAGACAAAGCCAGAAAAAAAGGTAACATCACTAGTGCATTACCTCATCAACTTGTCAAGGCTTAAAATCCAGAAAACCCAAGTTCTCTCATAAAAAAATTACTTATATGTATGTAATATTTTTTCCCATTTGTAAATGACTATTGAATATATATCGAAATTTGCTAACTTGCCTCATCAGGTATTTTATTTATTTTTTTAAATTTTATTTCTACTTTTTTAAAAAATTTCTTTTTCACCCCAAACAAAATATTACCACTTGGAACGTAAAGGACTACTATTTGGAATCGTGTATGATAGGGGACTGTAAGTTGAGCAACAAAATGTTGGTTTCGATTACAGGAAAACATTTGCAGGTTAATACAGTAAGGGAAGCAGTAAACAGGGTGGGAATTCCAAAGTCCAGCAGTCCGAGAGAAGAAACTAAAGTAGAAGGCTTCCCGATATATGGCGCCTTCATCAGTGAAGTGGTGGGATTTTGCTGCTTGTCAGGTTAGTTAGAGGTATGTACGTCAAACGTGCACAAGCGCTATGAGTTCATCAGAGCACATTCCATTTAAGTATTTGTAAAACAGGCACAAAGATGCGACAATGGGATCGGATTGTTTATATTTGTATTTTATAGTCCCAGGGACGAAACGTTTTTTGATTCACAGACCGTTTTTAATGTTCATCCCTTTTTTTTATCTTACACTGTCAAGTCCACCTTTTCTTGAAAGCTATATCAAAATTCGCTAACTCCTCAGGGATTTTTTTTTTTTTATTTTAGGTGGGATTTGGCAATAAACTTTACTGAAGATTTACAGAAATGAAAATCAATTCGATAGTAAAATCACTTTCTGAAGATTTGTGAAATAAAACATTGGCTGACATTTTTAATTGCCCTGTGTTCATCCTCCCAGACATCACCTCCTCCTTTAGGGAAGGAGTAGTGTATTATATATTCGTTCACCACAATACTATACAAGGCATGATTTACTTTTTTAGAAGATGTGGAGTGTAGTATCTGTTCTATGATATGGAGACGATCCTCCCATGTATTACTTTGGGGAGGTGATTTAGTATATGTTCCTTCATATTAGCAATTAATCATCTAACTCTTTATTACTTTCCAATTCTTTCATTATGTTGTTTTACTCCCACTCCCTCCTTTTCTTTCTGCTGTTAATTACTTCCTTTCCACCGAAGGAAGATGTGACACAAAGTTGGAAGGTGAGGAGAGTCAAACCAATGCCCCTAAAGGAAGAGCTCTCTGGCTGATAAAAAATTGCTTGGACAACCTTGTCAGCATTCCCTGGTGAGGGCGCCTCAGGCAGTAAGCAATAAACTTACTTCACATGAAAGATGAGAGGCAAGGCCTGGGAGGGTGGATCTCCTAAGACTATCCAGAATGAATACCTGAATTCACCACTGAAATGACCCAGTTTCTGCTGAACCGATTGTCGAGATTGAAATCTCAAATGACATGTATCAACGATCGGAGTGGCGAGAATAATTTTGCTAATATATTTTCTCTGATTATTAACGGTCGAAGCTAATAAAGAAAAAGGAGTAAAACAGAATGGAATGGTCCATTATAAACGAGACTGAATAACACAGGTAGTAATAAGATTTAACTCATTGCTGAGAGGGAAATAGAAACTCCTGGTTGATGAATTGTTTTGGGTTAATTGATTTTCTGACATTATCAGTAAAATATAATAAGTTAATTTAATTTTCAAAATGACCAAGTTTTTAGCAGAGATATGCTAACACAGCCATAGCGTTTATTGGTTAAATTCTTGAAACATGAAAAAAAATCTAATTTTATAACATTGGTTCAGAATCTTTCTCAGCCCCCCCCATACGTGTGTGTGTGTGTGTATGTATGTATATTATATGTATGTGGGTGAGTGCGTATATATGCACATTATATAATTTATCAGAATAAATCTTTAACAAAGCAAAACTTATCAAGATAAGAAAAGCTCAACACTAAGAGGAGCAAACAATAATCTATCATATAAACTTCACCTGTTTAAATGTTGTATGTATGTATGCCTAAAACTTTCGACTGAGGCGACAGATTTTCATGAGATCAATATCATTTTGAAGCTCGATCCTTCGGACAACAAATATCGAAAAATTGGCCCAAAAAATTAATTCCTTCACCCTCAATTGGGAAGTTTTCCACAGGGAGGGTTGATTTTTTTGCTAACATTTTTTTGCAAGTCATTCAACCTCCACATTCACGACATCGCTTAAAAGGCATTATTTCGACTCTCCGTGGCGTAACAACCACGGTAGGCACATCGGTAAAACAGTTTTTTTTTCCACCTCTTTTTTCTCTGACATGTTATGGGTTTTGAGCCTGCTTACTACTATATTTTTTTTTACGCTCACAATTTTCCTTTTTATTTTTTTTGCTCAACCAACACCCTTACACACACCTCCTTTTCCACATTCACGTCATGGGTTCGAGCCTGCCTACAACTTTTTTTTTTGCTCAACACACACCTCCAAAAACCCAGGTAACGCTAGACACTCAGGCTAGTCTATATATATATATATATATATATATATATATATATATAAAAGGTAAAATGGCCATGCGCATTTTTGGATGTCCAGCAAAGGCTTATTTTGCGGGGTGTTCTCGGTGTGTGGGGGGGGATTACTGTGTTTTAGAACTTTTTATATATACACCCTACGATTTGCGAATGGTCGTCGTCTCTACGATTTTTTTGAGCCAGTTAAAAAAAATTTTTTTAAAAAAACATGGTTTCCAGTGTTTGTCTTTTTTGTATAAATAAAGCGAAACCGAATCGAATCAAAAGCAATTCACTGGTCTTCGTGGCCGGCACGTCTTGAAGGCAATCAGCTTTGATCAATGTGGAGAATACCCTTCATATCAGAAAATTGCTATCCCTTTTCGGGGGAGCTTGGTTTCCCCAACATTGTGGGAAAACAAATAAATGAAACGGTGGAAAGCTTAACTGGCATTCAACCAATGTTTATTTGTGCACCTGTGTATTCACTTAAGCAAGTCAACTTTTTGATTGACATCCCTAAATTTGAACACTTTTCACTTCCTATGTCCTCGTAGTGTAGCGGTAAGATACCACGTTTTCTTTCACTTTCTTTTCGGCCTTTGCGTCATGGAAGTCTGCCTGACTACTAACATTCTTTTTTCTTT
>NC_136515.1:38298845-38356959 GCF_053919585.1 Euprymna scolopes
AAGTGTAGAGTTGAGAATGCAGGAACCTGGAAGTGAATTCCATAGTTTAGAAGTTCTGAGGAATAAACTGTTAGAATAAGAGGCTGTCTGGCATCTGCTGATCTATTCTATAGGGGTGGGATTTTGCTGCTTGTCGGGTTTATCGGAGGTATTTATGTCAAGGGAGTATAAGGGCTTATAGTTCGTCTGAGTATCTACAATCAAAATACTTGTAAAACTGGCAGAGGGATGCAACATTTCGTCGATGGGGCAGAGGCTGAAGCGCAGCTGATAGTTCCATACCAATTAGGTTAGCGACTCTTTTGAACCCTGTCCAAGAGTGAGAGACTAGTAGCAGGTGCACCAGCCCAAATGTGACAATACTCCATACATGGGCGAATGGTGGCCTTGTAGAGGTACAGGATACTTTCAGGCATAAGTAACTTTCTAGCATGGTAGACAGAGCCCATTTTCCTCACAGCAGACATGGCAATGCCCTTGATGTATTTGTTCCAACTTATGTTCCCTGTGAACGTTAAGCCAAGGAGTTTGAATGAAGTGCTTTCAGGTAATGTATCTTTATCCATAGTTATTGAGTAGGTTTCTTCTAATTATTGAAGGAAACAAGCTTAGTCTTGGCAGCATTGAATGTGACCATCCATTTTTGTCCCCATTACACTAAAGATTCAAGGTCTTCCTTTAATGTTTCTGACATTGCCTTGGATATGTGTCAATTCATTTTTCCCCTCATGCCTGTTATAGAGTGTGGTGTCATCAGCAAATATACCCATAGAGACAATTTTTATTAAGATCATTTACGAATATTAGGAATAATAAAGATCCAGGAATCGACGCCTGAGATACATCCACATTTATATATTATTTAGATGTACGACCGTCGAGGACAACCTAGATTTTTCTCTTATTTAAGGATTTAATTGTTAGGTATTTATCCAGTGATGCCGTATGATGGCCTAAAGAGGTCTTTTCTAAATTTTCTCCTTTGCTTTTCTTTATTGTTCTAATGATATAATAAAGTTATAACTTTTAGTTCTCTTTCACTTAATATATATGCATATCTGATTTATCACGACTGAGTTCGTCTTTTTTCCAATTTTGCTGGTAATTTTTTCTATTCGCTGAGCGATCTTTGTTTCAGTTGGTATGTTATATAGTATGGTGCCCAATGGTTGTTGTTCAGCCATATTCTCTAGCGCAACAACGACTACTCCTGAGGATAATCGGAAGTATTCATGGAAAATGCTAGAGAATATGGCTGAACAACAGCTGAACACGTTTATACATGCATATATATATATATATATATATATATATATGCATGTATATATGTGCGAATATATATATATGCATGCATATGCGTGTGTGTATGTGTGTGTATGTATGTATGTCCGTAATGATTAGTTTTTGTTTCCTAGATGTAAATCCATCGAAACTCCTGTGTTTATTATGAATGAACAGAGCACATTTATTTATACAAACTTTATTGGCTACATATGTGCATACATGTTTCTATAGTACCTCTTTTCAGGGCAAAAATATCATTTTAAGACTAAAATCCAGACTCATTCTTTTTATATATAAAAAGGCTTTTATCTACTTTTACTAAAGAGAAGAGGAAAAGCAATGAATAATATAAGAGAGTTTAAGTATGGGGAGAGATAAGAGTGAGAAAAAGTAAAAAAGAAAGACAGGTTGGTCAGTATTAAGGGTGGGTATGGATTAATTCCTATCTCATTATCAGTCTAATTGTAAAATGAAATATTACAGTTATAGTACTTAATATTCTCAAGTTTATTCTCACTGGCCGTGACAAACTTTAGTTTGTAAACGTTAATGAAGCCAGAACACTTGGTGTTATCTATTTCAATATCAGCTGTCAAACATATCTATATGTATTTTTATTAAGGGCCAACACAGTGTGGTACGCATACATAACGCCCACACCTACACACATCCAACAACAATTTACGTTTTTATAGCATACACTTTAATTACACGTTTATTCACTCTAAATCGCAATAAAATTTTGGAAAATATTCAAGCTTGTGGTGGGAAAATCACTGAAACACGAGCAAAAAAAAAAAAAAAAAAAGCAAAAAAAAAATAAAATCAATTGTCTAGTGTGTGATTAGAACTCTTATCGAGTGCATAAAACTGAGCAAAAAGTGGACATACTTCATACACATAGCCACCAAACAAAGATATATTCTTTTGAACACAATTATGTTTATGAGTGTGGAATAAGCAATCTAAAATAGTTTGATTGCCTAAAATAAAACTATTAAAAATTATCAAATATATACACTGATTCGACTAAAAAAAGAATGTTGACATTTTTTTGTATATTTATTCATTCTTCTATAAAATTATTTATATATTTTCTTAATGAAAAGGTCCAGACTATTATGTGTTTAGTAAGCTAGAAAAGCCCTTTCACTAAAAAAATGGCGGAACATTTGTTTCCAATGTTATTTTACATATTTAAATTTTTTAATTGTGAGTTCAACAAAGGTTTAAGTATTTCTGACACCGATTAGGACATTGGATGAAAGATGCCAAGTTCAAATCTCATCTGATTAGTTTGGCTCTTAGATCAACTGTTTAATTCGGTCACAACACGCAACCTTACTCTCTCTCTCTTTATATATATATATATATATATATACACACACATACATACATACATATATAAGTGAGAATGTGAGTGTGCGTGCGTGTGCGCGCGAGGACACTTCTAAACCTATATACTCAAATTTTTTATCCAGACTTAAAATTTTGTATATAAGGTAGTCAGACACATGGAAAACTAATTGGTTTTCATCCAGAAAAAAAAGGGGGTTGCTAAGGGGTCAAAATTGAAAAATTGGTATGTGAGGTTCAAATTTTTATCTGTCAACTGTTTCATGAATCGTTCACACGACAGATTACTTATATTAAGAATAAATAGGTTTGAAAACACTTTCTAAAAGATCGTGTCATACTTGACTCACTCACTTTCTTTAGGTTTTATTTACGATCTCAGCTTGAGTATTCTTAAAAGAAATTAACTGTTTAGAAAAAACAATATTTGCATGCACATGTCTTAGTTTCTTTGTTTTGTTTTTTTTTTTTTTGTTACTTCATTGTTTTTATTTTTTTTAATTTTTCTTAGGAATTTAACGTTCTATTTAATACTTATTTATTATAAACATAAGAATTATGCATTAATTAAAATATAATATTATGCATATTTTACGACTGGGCAATGCCGGGCAGCCTGCTAGTATATATTAATAGTCATACAGAAGAGAACATATCAGCATGATACCATTGGTTTGAAGCCGAAACAATGTAATGTGAACAAAACTCTTGTTAACTGAAATTCATTGATGTCAAATGACAATGGATCAAATTCTATGCAAATCTGAAATATTCCAATGCGGGTGTGCTCAGATTACAAAGAACCTGAAATTTGAAAAAAATATATTTACTGATACCCGTTGTTGAATTTCACAAAAACGAGTCATGTGAATTTTTACAAACGATTTCAACCTTTCTTTGCATTTACAAACTTACATTTGGGCCCCTTATAATGATCGGCTAATTAGTTTAACTGTTTACCACCAAATTGTACATTCAAGTCACCTTTCAATAAAACACCTGTATAGGAAATATTTATTATTCTTGTGGCTTGTCAGCCCAATTGGTCTTCAAAGTACGGGTCTATGCAGGGTTAAACAAGTGAATGAAGAGTTTGTTTATGCCCGGTTGCACGTTAACTTCCATCATGTGTGGAATCGTGTACATAGTTGATAAAGATATGATAGTATGAATAGTGGGAGCAAATACACTGAACACATTTGAGTATGCAATCATCAGTAATCTTCATCAGTAGAGACAACAAAACAGATACTATTCTCGTATTATTTGGATTCATCGGACAACTGGTGCTCATCTTAAGTGTGATTTTCACAACGTTTCGGTCGATGTAACCTCTGACCTTCAGGTGTATCTTGTCAAACTCGGGAGCATTTCTGTTGTTTCTTCAGGTGTATCTTGTCGCACTCAGGAGTGTTTCCAATTGCAAATTACTTAGGACCTCTATCTAGTCATGGCTGACTGAACAAGAGCATGCTACCCCCGTGAAGTAAATAAAGGGTTCTGCTCGAAATCCCATCCAAATTCCAGAGTTCAACAGAAACACTCCTGAGTTCGACAAGATACACCTGAAGAAGGTCGGGGATTACATCGACCAAAACGTTGTGAAAATCACACTCAAGATGAGAACAGTAGTAAATGAATCCAAATAATATGAATAACACATCCTGATCTCAAAAATTCAGAAACGTCAGATATGCATCAACTGAGGATCAGTTGATGCATATTCACTTAATGCAAGAAGTATCCAATATAAAATGACATTAAAATATTCCCACATAAAAAATAGTGCAGCAAATCAGGAAATGTCATCACGATTAGCAGAATGAAAAGAAAAAAAAAACTGGATTTGCAATGGATTACATTTTGCTGTATGAAAACAACACTAGCAGAAAATATCAGTGATCGAATTCATAAGAGAGAAAGAGCGCGCGGGTGTGAGATAATTAACTGGAATCTTATCAATAAAAATGTCATTCTATGGTTTTGAATAAAAGTAGAAAGAGTAAGAAAGAGTAACCAAATACACACGCATTATAAATAGACTTGTTGAATGATATCGCGAGTGTAAAATTCTATTTGGGAGACATCGACCTGGGCTTTTAGTGGTTAGATCATACACTCTTTATTGAGAAGTAAATTACACTAGTCGGACTTCGCCGTGGTTCTTGCTTGAGCTGTATTAGTTAATAGACTTTCTTGTATGTGGCATGGAAGCAAAGTACTTGCTTCACATACAAGTCACTCCAGTTTCAAATCCTGAGTTCGGATATGTTCTACTGATAGGCCAAAAGAAGAGTGGAAATCGAGTCTCCAGCTTTCATAGCTCATGTGAGCTGCGACGTTGCCTGATGTGGAAATAATTATATGATCTCACATTAAAAAAAAATAAATAAAAATAAAAACTAAAGTTAATTAAGATCACAGTTCAAGAAAAAAATCCTAAAATTTTTTGTATTTTATTTGTGGTTTATAACGGCTTTTTGTTCAATTTTCAATAATAATTAACATGTGATTAACACTATACTGCAGTTTCACTGTAGATCCACATCTTGTAATCATGTAACCAAGTACTACTTACACATGCATGGTTGAGTCATCAGTTATTAGACCAATTCCTCCACCGAGCTTGTCTCGGGCTTTACTAGTGAGGAGGGTGGTTAGCCTTTATAGCAGGGTTAAAACAAAATCTTAAAATATCTAATGAACATTCCTTTGGTCAAGGGCTAGCTAATATATTGTTTTTGTTTATTTTTTTCTGTTTCTTCTCTTTTATCCTATCATATTACCCCTCCCCTAAAAAATTATTTTCAATTCTAATCTGAAGGTTTCCAAAATCAATGTTGTCTTTACTTTTACATTTGTATAATGCAGACTTTTCTCTTCTGATGAAAAGCATTGAGCTTCAAAATGCCATGGCTTAAAGAGGTTTCTCTCTTATTCCTTTTTCGGTAACCTATATTGATTTGATAATGTAATAAAGTTCCTATGTAACTTCACTCTTTATCTTTTTATTACACACACAAAAAGGTAATGATTTATGAGAAAATCATTTATTTTGGCTCCAAGAATTCAACATCAATAACTAATCAGTGTACAATCGTTCCTGAGATGATACAAAAGAGTCATCAACATGAGATTAGATATAAAATATAAAATTCAATACCAACGTGAGGAAATAAAATAAAAATTATACATTAAATCAAGATTATAGGCTAAATTGAAATAAATATAATCTAAGAGAAAAGCTTATAAGACTATATCTGACAAGTACAAATGCTATTTAAACAAAGAATTACAATTTACAGTTTACATACCATAAACCATAACAGAGTGGAAAACAAGACATGTAAATATGCGTGTGTGGATATACTGTCTCCTTTTAAATCGTCTAACTTCATAAGTTCTATTAACAGAGTCATTTGTTAAACAGGATTAAAAAATGTATTTGTAGAAAATGGTCAAATCGTTGACTTACTAAAGCTAGTAGAAATCACCAAGAAATTATTTCTGATCAAAATCTGCACTACACTTAGGATAGAACTGAAAGGAATACCAGAGCAATGGACTACATCTGTCAAAAACAGATTATTATGATGGGTATTTGCAGAAGTGCCTGAGAACTGAACACACCTTAAGGCACAAGAACATACTTGCCTACGAGCGATCTTTGTAGCCCATGTTGACGTTATCATTTAAGTCCATGTTGGCGTTATCATTTAAGTCCATGTTGGCGTTACTAGTCGAGTCTGTGCGTATGTTATGTGTCTGTAACTATAAATACCAAGTCAGCAGGTATAAACAGTAAACAGCTGGAGAGTATTTAACAATAGGAAGTCAAAATATTACATTTTGTGCTTAGGTTGACCGATTATATGTGTGTTTATATATATCTATATTCCTATAAATTCGTTTTTCTTTTGGGTGTATTGATATTCATATTAAAAACCCCCTTTTCTACTTATTTAAAAAGAAAATACAATTTTCTTATATATGGGTTGTGGAATTGCATCCATCTGCAAAAGATCTAGCTAATTTGCATATTCTTTTAAACATTCATTTTAATTAATTTCCTATTAGTTTTTTTCGGTTTTCTTATGGGGTGATCATCTTTATTTAACTATTAGGTGTAATTATATTCATGCAGATATTCTACATGATTTATACTTGCGTAATATTTGCGTAAAACGTTTACAGGAAACACAAAATTGTTTCCATATATATTTATATATACGTATATATTTTTGTTGCACAGATTTTGCCTACCAAACTCCTCCTAGAGTTTTTGGTCTACGGACATAAAATTTCATATATAAGATGTTTGAATCCATGCAAAACTTTATATTTGGGTTTTAGCCTGGAAAAATCCGTGCAAAAGTGTGAAAATTAAAAAAATGAAATTTGCCAGGTGAAGGTCGAATGCCGCCATTACGAATGCATAATGTAGTTAATATTGGTTCATGTTTTAATTTTTAGCCTTGCAGTAAACATGTTTTCATAGCCCAGTCATTTATGGCAGAGGCAAAATAAATCGTGAGCTGAACGTTTTGGTTTCGATTCTCAATGGTGGCGCATGAGTCTTTTTTTTTTTTAATCATTATTATATATTGCATTCAATCTATCTATCTATCTCTCTACATCTATAAAAGTGTAAATGTCTGTCTGTCTTTTCTCTATGGTAATTAAGGAAGACTATTATACAGAAATACATTACTTTACATATTCACACTTTTTAATATATACATATGCACATAACCTTATGGACAGTATATAGGGCCCGAGCAAAGCCGGGCGGAACTGCTAGTATATATATAATAGACAAACTGTTTTAAAACATGTTTTCAATTGCAAATAAAAAGAATTTAGAAAATAAAATTATTTTTATTTGCATCTAAAAGCACGTTTTAAAACAAATTGTTTATTCGCTTTCAAGATGCTTCTATTGGCCGACAGATTTTCAATTATATATATATATATATATATATATATATATATATATATTCGTTCTGTCACATAAAAGTTAGCAAATCAAAAAAAAAAAAAAAAATGGGCCAAATTCATTTCTGGTAAATCGAAAAAGCAGATAAGTCAAACAACTCATTTCTACAATGTGATTTTTTTTGTTTTGCTTTGTATATAGATTCATGCATTTTTCTTTTTTAACTTCAGTTTGAGACGTTTTTGTAATTTCACTGTTTCATACGTTATTTCATATGAATATTAGTGTGAACACTGGTGAAGCATAATTTTGTCCATAATTTTTGGTTGGTTAATGGTATCTCATCGATTTTTGAGCTATTTAATGCTGAATCTAGTAATTTTGGAAAAAGTTTTTATGCTTCAAATTGTTTATATGTCCAAATATTTACTCATAGTGCTTGGTTTGATTGATTTGTAGAAAGTAAATTTTTATTTTTCACTTTGCAGAACATGATTGAGTTTTGCAAAAGGAAAGAAAAACGTATTACCACTACAGGCCAAAATGGACCAGAGAGCAATGGTAATCAGGAGACAACTTCACAAATGAGGCTTCATCACTAGATGCCATTTAATGTCATATCCAGGACCAGCATTATTTTGGATAGACTGGATACACTCTTATACACAGAATACTAATACACGTGTAGACGTCAAGAGCATTTTGGTACATTTTGATATTTGGAGACAATACCGTAATCTGTTATTACTACTGGGTGCTTGAAATTTTGGCTGGTGAAATGATTCATCTTGATAGCCGCTAACACGGGTTAGTCGACCGTCCCAACAATTCTATTCAATTTTCATGCCAACCATGCATGTAACATCAGATCTAACTTTGATACAATTATAAACAAGATTGGATATACAATTTCTCTCTTCTAGGAGCCACCACTCCTGGACTTAACATTAACAACATAAGAGGAAAAAAAAAAAAAAAGTTACTAAATCTTCTATGATTAGGGTGGATGCCAGTAAAAGTTTCCAAAATTTTTTTTTTTAATTTTTCATGCAATAAAAAATTTATACAACATAATTCGGTCTTCTAAAATTTTCAAATTCAACCATACGAAATAATGCTTTCAAAAGATGTGATTAATTCCTATTCAATTTTTGCACCAACTATGCAGGTAATATTGAATCTGACTTTGATACATTTGTAAACAAGATTGATTTTTCTCTTTTAGAGACAACCATCAACGACATCAACAAAATGAGGACAAAATTACAAAGTCTTATGATTAGGGTGAATGCCATCAAAAGGCTAAGGAAAAAAAAAAAAAAACGTTAAGAAAAAAAATAAAGAAAGAAATGATTTTTTCATATAAAAAAATTACTTTGCCATTACATACTTACATACCAACTTTGCCATTTTGGGGAAAGTCATTGCCCCACTGCCACTGCACACACAGACAACACACCAAACAAGAATGGCCCATGACCACTGGTAATATATAACTAGACCTCACATAAGTAGCAATTAACTTAGCTAGTGTGAATTTTGGTGACGGTCACATTAGTGCATGTTAAGATATCCTGGCAGAAACCGGAAATGTACTCACAAGCAGGTGATGTAATTGAAGTGGAGGCTAAAAGGTCAACTCCCTGAACAAAATGTGCTAGAAATGCAGGTGTCGAACTATATGATGATAGAGACGGCATCATGTTTGATTGAGAGAACAGAGTTTCTGGTCAGTCTCTCAAGAAGCAGTACCATTATATACAAGGGTTTGAAACGTCGGTAAACATATTTGGGTTTGAGTGTGTATACATAACTATATATATTTGTATATTGACCATCTAGTGGTTATGTCAATGTATGTATAACATTTAGGGGACTGTTCACAAGCTATTTACATATTGCAAAACATTGAAAGGGACAATACCTTTTCGTCTGATTGGTTCTATTCAGCTGGTTCTTGGTTCACCTGTTTGGACCATAAAAATCAACTTTTCCAAAGAAAAAGACCAACGTAGAAATCATCTAATAATATTTACACTTTTTTATTCCGGTAATCCCTTTCTTCTCAAAATTGCAAGCACCGTTTTTATTCACATTTCTAGTCTACTGAATTTGACCTGCTTCTTGGTCGTTCAGAGGAACCTAACTTCTCTTGTCAGCTCCAAAAATCCAACTTCTCTAACTCAATCTCCACGTCTCATTCTAAGAGCCGCGTCATCTGAAGTGACTTCTACATCAAACTACATCAGCTGCTAGAGGTCAGACCTATTTTTGAATTAGTTTAATCATTCTAAAACCCATTTTGTTTATATTTTTCGAAATATTTCTTTCAATTAAAATTTAATTTCAAACAACCAATTTATCCTAGTATAGCAAGGTTGTCTGGCATTGCTTATGCTACACAACAAGTGGGTCCAAGAATGTAATGATGTGAGAAAAGTGTTACCAATGCCTCTGCCTGTCTGCATCTCTCAGTTCCCATGTTAGAAAATTAAGGAATTAATTTTAACAGACTCTACATTAAATCTTTAAAAACTCAGCAAGTCTCGACTGTGTTTCATGTACGAGTAGTTTTGTTTGTTCAAACAGATGAGGTGGTCAACAACCATCAAAGAATCATGGCCACACAGCAAAGACGATGAGAAAAAACAATGAATAAAAAAAATAGATCAGCAAATCCTTGTGCATGTATTTTATTTGTATTTTTGATCGGTTACGAGTGAGAACATATACAATCTACACGTTGATGAAAACTATGTGACCTCACGTTTTAGTATAAAATATTACACTGGGAAAAGTGTGCAATTAAGTTTCCATATCTGTTCTATTACAAAGAAATATTGAGATAAAGTTGCATTAGTACAATATCAATTTTCATTTTCATTTCCAAAGTATACATTTTAACGAAATAACAACATCTCGGTATATTTTAACGAAATAACAACACCTCGGTATATTTTAACGAAATAACAACACCTCGGTATATTTTAACGAAATAACAACACCTCGGTATATTTTAACGAAATAACAACACCTCGGTATATTTTAACGAAATAACAACACCTCGGTATATTTTAACGAAATAACAACACCTCGGTATATTTTAACGAAATAACAACACCTCGGTATATTTTAACGAAATAACAACTCGGTATATTTTAACGAAATAACAACATCTCGGTATATTTTAACGAAATAACAACATCTCGGTATATTTTAACGAAATAACAACATCTCGGTATATTTTAACGAAATAACAACATCTCGGTATATTTTAACGAAATAACAACATCTCGGTATATTTTAACGAAATAACAACATCTCGGTATATTTTAACGAAATAACAACATCTCGGTACATTTTAACGAAATAACAACATCTCGGTACATTTTAACGAAATAACAACATCTGGGTACATTTTAACGAAATAACAACATCTCGGTATATTTTAACGAAATAACATCTCGGTATATTTTAACGAAATAACAACATCTCGGTATATTTTTAGTATCCAAGATACTAAAAATGATGAAAAATGCTCCAATGTTTACACTCGCTATTTATCTAAATATATAATTAAAATATTTATATAAAATCATAGAAACGCACCAGTAATTTAATTTTTGAGACATAAATTACTAGCGGGAGTGGGAAGGGGGGACGGTTTTGCCAAGTCGTAAAATACACTTAAATATGCTATTTTTTTTTGTCCAGATTTTGTGTATTATTTCTGATTGCAAAAATAAAACAAAGTATTTGGGTGCCATCAGCTAGAATTGAAACCGAAAGCAAAACTGTAGCATTAAAAGCTAGTGACATTACCACTGTATCAACGTGACACGCATATGAACTGATTAAAAATAAACTAAGAGGAATGTACAAAATGTATAACGATTTTTTTCGATTTCGCCCTCTTTTTGACTCCTTAACAACTATTTTAATCGCCTAAAGACCTGTAAAAGAACAGTGCATAAAAAATTCAATCATTTGAGGGTCCTAGCGCCGCTCTGCGACTTAGTTTCAGAAGCAATAGAGTTTGAAAATATGAAGACGGACATGCAGTGAGTTTTATAAATTAGATTATTATTTCTAATGACCTAAAGAAAAACACACCTACTGTTGACTTCTTTTTAAGTGAAGGATTTCTTTCAGAATTCATTTCAGATAGAGTTTGTCTGATTTTCTAGCAGTGGTTTGACATTTCACACTAATATTAATATAAAATAACGGCTAACTTGTGAAGTTGGCAAAAAAATAAATAAAAAATAAAAGACAAACATTTAAAACTTGTGTTATGAAGAAAAGAAAAAAAAACGAAATAGAGGGAATGGAGAAAGATGGAGAAAAATGGAAAGAAAGAGAAAAGCAGAAAGTGAAAGACAAAGAGAAAGAAAGAAAAAGAGAAAAAAGAAAAACAAAACTAAAAAAAAAGGGATAAAAAAAAGGAAATAAATAAAATTTATTTAATCCACTGGGTAGTATACTCTTGTTTCGTCAGCCATGACTAGGTAAAAGAATCCAAATTTTAATCAAATTTTATTTTAAAACTTCAGTAACGTGAATCCGATTGTACAATTCTTGCATTGCACATAGCAGCTAAAATGTCCATCTAGTTAAAAATAGGGCAACCATTTTTCTTGCCACAAGGAAAGAAAGCGAATTGTGATCATTTTTAGCTTGGATTTAAATGCCTTTCAGGAGAGATAATATCAGAATTACAAATTTTGCAGAAGGCAGAATTGAGAAAAAAAAAAAAAATCAATGGTAAAAATTAATCGAATAAATAAAAAAATTAATTATCAAACTTTAGTCCTTCATCAGCTGAAATAAAAAGATAACATTTAGAAAGTATCATTAAAAATAGTGAAAATTCTCTGAACTGAATGAATTAAACAGTTTAACATAAAGTTATCTTGTCCGATTTTAAAAACCAGACCCAAATAGCATTTAAGCTGATAAATCAAATTTTGCTTTTGACTAGCAGATTTTTATTGGTTATTGATGTACAGTGTTATTCGCAATTTGCTACAATTTATTGTTAAAATTACTTAGTCCGACAACTGCTAATGGAAATAGCTCCAGACAAAGCATGAAGACATTTGATGTAAGGAGCTAAAAAAATACTTCAAAGTCAAAAAATTAGCCAATAATTAATGTTAGATTTCAATCCAGAAAACAGCAATAATAGCATGAAATAAAATTAATGAAAATTTTTTTAAATAATTTAATTATGAAATTAAATTAACCAGAATGCATTTTGGTTTCTTTGTAAACAAAGAAGCCATTTTAATCATTAAAAATAAATTACTTCATGACATTTCACAAAATTGAAAGTAGTTTGAAGCATTTAGACTGTTGAATAAAATTATTTCTGACTTTAAACTTTTTAGCTATTACTCAGGTTTTCAAATAGTGAAAGCTTTTATCTGACCATAGTCCATCAGATGAAATAAAATAATTAGAAAATTGCACTTAAAAGTATATTAAAAAAAAAATTATTAACTATGAATTTAACAATATGCTAGTGGGGCTGTGGAAAGTATATGTAACAGAAAAAAAGCATTAAATATGAATTTGACAATATACTAACTGGTTAGATTTGGTCTTGTTTTACTGCTTACCAACCCTTTTCGAATTATTTAATGCGAATCCAGTAATGTTTATATCTTTTAGTATTTATTCATGGTGTTTAGTCTGGTAGTTTTGTAGAGAAAAATTATTTTTTCGCTTTGCAGAACATGATTGAGTTTTGCAAAGCGAAATGAAATAACATCAATGTTTCATGCATTTAAGTCAGGAAACTGATATCTTCAGACAGCCTGATCTGATAGCACTAGCAGATAATGGGACAGGAAATTTCATGGTTGCTTTCTACTTCAATAAAGTGTAATAATTTAGAAGAAGATAGTTTCACACATACAATAGTTGCACCTACCCAATGTTGTCCAGGGTGCAGGGAAATCATTTTAGTTTCTGATTATTATTTGTTTGCAAAGGTTCAAAACTTATACAGATAAAGAAATAACATTTTTGTTGTCAGGGAAACAATTATTTTTATACATAAATAAAACCGAGTTATTCTCCTTGCTGATTTGGATTTCTCTGGTTATCATTTGAAAATGATTTAAAAAAAAATGTTTTTTTTTAAATTACATTTTCACCCCAAACAAGGCGCACTGCCATTTTGGTGTAGGGGGCTACTATTAGGGGCAGCAACTACTGGGGCACTATGTTGGGATTTGGGCAGCAAGATGTCGGTTCACGTTACACTTGAACTTCTGCATGTCAGTACAGTTAGGGAAGCAGGAACCTGGAATGGAATTCCAGAGTCTAGCGGTTCTGGGGAAGAAACTACTGGAGTAGAAAGATCTTTTACATCTAGGGATCTCTACAGTGTGAGGGTGGGATTTAGCTGCCTGTCGGGTTTGTCGAGGGTGTCTACGTCGTGGGGGCACAAGTGTCTGCAGTTAGTCAGAGCATTCACCATTAAAATACTTGTAGAACAGGCAGAGAGATGCAATGTTTCGTCGATGGGACAGAGGCTGAAGCTTAGATGCCAGTTCAGGGCCTATCAGATTGGCGACTTTTTTTTTAACCTTGTCTAGGAGCGAGAGACTAGTAGCAGATGCACCAGCCCAAATGTGACAATACTCCATACGTGAGCGAATAATGGCCTTATAGAGGTACAGGATACTTTCAGGTGTCAGTAGTTTTCTAGCACGGTAGAGAGCCTACCTTTTTCGCAGCGGCCCTGGCAATGTTTTCAATATAATTGTTCCAACTCATGTTTCCTGTGAACATTAGGCCAAGCAGTTTGAAAGATGTACTCTCAGACAGGGAGTCACTGGCCATTGCTATTGGTGGCAGAGAAGGTTTCTTGTAATTATTGAAGGAAACCAGTTTAGTCTTGGCAGCATTGAATGTGACCATCCATTTATGTCCCCATTCCACTACAGATTGGAGGTCATCCTATAGTGTTTTTGCCATTCCTTTAGATATGTGTTCATTTGTTTTCCTGTCATGCCTGTTATAGAGTGTAGTGTCATCACCATACCAGTGGTTTGGATGGTTAGTTGGTTGGTTGTTTTTGTTTTACGGCATATCAATCCTTCCTGGGTTATTTAATGCTGAATCCAGTTATTTTAGGAATAGGACTCGATGTTGTATCCAGTTATTTTATGAAATTTTTATCTTCAAGCTCTTTGTATTTTCAATCGTTAGTTTGTAGCTTTTGGTTTGGTTGTTTTATAGTGGATTTTATCATTTTTGTTCTGTCTTGCAGAATATGGTTGGGTTTTGCAATGGGAGAGGGAAAATGGTTACAGTATCATTGATCGGTACATTTGGAGTTGGAAAACCAGTCAGAAGGTGGGGGGGGGGGAGATAGAGAAAGCAAAAATAGGAGAATGGAAAAGTTGGAAAAGGCAGGTTGTTTTTGTTTTTGCAGAATATAAGGTTTTTGGGGGTTATATTTTTGGAAGAGTCCTATTTCTTTAATGTAAGATAAGATTTTTCCGGTGTTGTTCTTTTTGAAGATCTATTTCTTTGTAGTGTTTTTTCCTAATTTGTGAAAGATCTATGCATTCAGTTAGATATTTCACAGTAAGTGATGCTTGACAGGGAATGCATTGGGGTTGAATTTCTCCTTTTAGGAGGTAAGAATGTCTTAGGTGTGTGTGACCTATTCTAAGTCTTGTTAAAATTACATTTTGTTTTCTGTTTTTTTATGATTCCGCCTCCACTCTCCAAGTGTGGGTTTTATATTGCATAATTTGTTATTTGTATTTTTATTCCATTGACTTTGCCATTTCCCAAGTATATGGCTGTTGATCAGGGGTCCAATATCCGTGTATGGGATCCTGTGCCCATCAAAGTTCAACTTCATTGCCTCCTTAGCCATAGCATCGGCTCTTTCATTGCCCGATTCCCATGTGGCTAGGGATCCAACTGAATATTATTTTCTTTTGGTCGGTAATGAGATTTATTTTGTTTAGGAGTTTGATAATTACGGGGTTCTCCTGTTTTCTATTTTTTATAGCTGTTAAAACAGATAGAGTCAGAGAATATAATGAATTTTTCTGAGTTTTCCTCAGCAATGATATCCAGTGCTAAATCTATGGCCCTGGTTTCAGCACTAAATATAGAGGCTTTGTTCAGAAGTTGTTTGCTAATTGTTGTATTGTTGTAGGTAGCTGCACATCCAACTATCGTTATCCTTCGAGCCATCTGTGTATATGTATGTATAGTCAGAGTAGCATAGCTTGATATTTTCAAATTCTTCTGGAAATATGGCAGGATTTGTTTTTGATTTTTTATTTTCATTTAAGTTGAGCATTACATTTGGTTGTCTCATAGTCCATGGTGGGCTTTCGGATATTATAGAATGGTGGATATTTGTTATTGGAATTTGAGATTCTTCTATACTGGTTTCCATTCGAAGTCCAAAGGTTTTTAGGGCTTTTTCTTTTCTGTTAAATAGGTTTCTATATTTGGGATCAAAGGTACATTGATAAGCAGGGTTTGTTGGGCAAGACTTCAGTTTCAAGTAATATTGTAAGCCAAGTTTTTCCCGTCTGAGCTTTAAGGGTGCTTTGTGGCCTTCTGCATATAGACTTTCTTTGGGGGATGTTCTATATGCTCCCAAGATTAGTGTTAGTCCCTCATGGTGAATGGGGTCAAGGATATTTATGTAGGACGACATTGCTGACCCATAAATGAAACAGCTATAATCCAGTTTCGAATGAATTAGAGTCCTGTATAGTTTTAGGAGCATTTGTTGATCTGCTCCCCAGTCTGTGTTGGCAACAACTCTTAATTGTAGTGCGTTGTGGCATTTCTGCTTTAAATATCTCAAATGGGGAATAAAATTCAATTTTTTGTCAAAAATGATCCTAGGTATTTATATTGATCAGTAATATCAATTTTTTTGCCATCAAGTTTGAGGGTTGGATCATTGTGCATTTTTTAAATATTACAGAAGTGCATGCACTTCGTTTTTGACTCGGAAAATTTGAGCCCATTTTCTGTGGTCGACCGGTTTATTTTGTTTAGGTTCAGCTGCAACTGTCGCTCTATTTTTTGGACATTTTTTTATCTATAACAGATCAAGAAATCATCGACATATAGGGAGCAGTCGGTTCCAGGACTTAGGCATTTGGTAATATTGTTAATCTTTATATTAAATAAAGTGACTGATAGTATGCTTCCTTGTGGAACCCCTTCCTCCTGGTTTTTGAGGTCAGAAAGGGTGGATCCCACACGGACCTTAAAGTTCCTGTCAGACAAAAAATCTTTTATTGATTTTGGTAGTCTGCCCTTTAGTCCAAGATTGTGTAGGTCTTTCATGATACCGTATCTTCACATTGTATTGTAGGCCTTTTCTAAATCGAAGAAAATGGTCGTTGTATGTTCCTTTTTTATGAATCCCTCTCTGATAAAGGTTTCTAAGCGTACCAGGATATCAATGGTGCTTCTTTTATTACAAACCTCCAAAGTGGGTTCCGAAATCAGACCATTTAATTCAAGGTACCAAGTTAGTCTTTTGTTCACTATTCTTTCGAATGTTTTACATATGCAACTTGTTAATGCTATGGGTCGGTAGCTTTTGGGATCAGACTTAACTTTATCGGGTTTTGGGATGGGGATCACTGTTGCTTGTTTCCATATGTCAGGGAGTTCACCCCTGATCCAAATGTCATTGAAGATGTTTTGGAGGTAGATTAAGGATTTTTGAGGTAGTTGTTTCAAGAACTCGTAGTGGATCTCATCTGGCCCTGTTGCAGTGTTGTGTGAACTGTTTATGGCATCGATTAATTCAGATAGGGTGAAAGGTTTCTTCTACATTGTCTGAGTTGAAGTTTAGTTTGTTCCTTTCAGCATCTAGTTTGACTTTTTTTGAATTGTGGTTTATAATTTTCGCTAGAGGAGTTTTATGAGAAGGTTTTTGCGAGTACATTTGCTATATCTTTTTTGCTGGTTATTTTTGTATTATCTTTTGACAGGTGTTTTAGCGGTGTTGGTTGATTTTTACCAGCTATCTTTCTAACCATATTCCAGATTTGTTTTGTTTTGGTGTTAGAGTTCAGTTTGCTGATGTAGACTCTCCATGACATTCTTTTGGCCTCCTTAATTGCTCTACGGGCTTTTGCTCGATTTTGTTTGAATTGGTCTAGATTGTGGGATGACTTAAATTTTCGTAGTGCAGCTTTATGTAATCTTACTGCTTTTTGGCAATCTTCATTAAACCAAGGTCTTTTATATTTTTTTGGATTTGGAGCCTTTAGGTACACATTCCCCAGCTATTGACATCAAGATATCAGTGAAGTGTTCCATAGAGTTCTCAGATTCATCTTTGTCTATTAGTTTTGCATTGCATTGGGTTTTATATTCCTCCGAGTTAGCATTGTTTAGCTTCCATCGAGGGGGGGGGTATCTTCAATCGGGATTGAGCTTTCAAGTATAATGGGAAAGTGATCACTACCACGTGAGTCATCATACACTTGCCAACTGTAATCCATTAATGTGACTGGGTCACAGAGCGAAAAATCAATGGCTGAGTATGTACCTGAGGCAGGGTGGAGGTATATATTGGAGATTTGGTTCATGAGGGACAGATTGTTATTGTTGATATTTTCTAGTTTTTACCTTTTGCATCTGTTTTATTGCTTCCCCATATGATGTTGTGGCTGTTGAAGTCTCCTAGTAGGATGTATGGTTTAGGAAGTTGTTCTATTATTTTGTTGACTTCGGCTTCATTTATGGGGTCATGTGGTGGGATATACATGGAGCAAATGTTGATGGCTTTATGCAAAGTGTTTTTCACAGCAATTACTTGTAATGTGGTGTTTAGAGTTATTTTGCTCTGAGGGATGTCGTTTCTAACTAGAACCGATACACCTCTGGAGGCCCTCTGTCCAGTATTGTGTATAAAGTTGTATTGTGTATAAAGTTATATTGTTGTATTGTGTATAAAGTTATATTGTGTATAAAGTTGTATTGTATATAAAAGTTATATTGGGTGTAGTTTTTTTATAGTGATGTTATTGTGTCTTCAGAAATGTTTTCTGGAGGCAGATGATAGCAGGTCGTAGTTTAGATATTAACGATAGCAATTCGTTTATGTTTGCCTTAAGTTCTTGGCAGTTCCATTGAATGATAGTTTGAGTTTTTTTTATTGTGTTCTGTCATTTTATTTGTCTGTGGGTGTTTTGTCTTCTACTTCCATCTCCTCCAGTGTTCCTATTTTTTTCCCTCCTCTTGAGGTTGATTGGGATCTAGATCTTGGTTTGTTAATTGTTTTTTTCTTTAGTTTTCATTTTATTGGGTGATGATGATGTTCTTTCATTTGGTTTGTTTATAAGAATTGTTTTCATTTGGTGAGCTTTTTCTTTTTTGATTTAATTTGAGCTTTTTGGTTTGTTGGTTCTTTTTTTTGTTGTTGTACTCTCTTTTGTTGGTTGGTTGGTTGTTTTTGTTTTACAGTATATCAACCTTCTCCAGGTTATTTAATGCCGAATCTAGTTATTTTGAGGAACGATTTTTAATGGAGTATATTTGTTTTTTAAGTCGGATTCTATTTAACCCATAGTTGGGACTCCAACAGGTACTACCACTCTGGGTCAGAGTGGACCTGGGAGCAATGGCAATTAAAGGGTGGCTCCACACTCCCCAAGGCCTGCAAGGTGGGGCCTCACCATCGGATATAGTTTTAGGTCATATTCAGGACCCTCTCTTTTGTAGATTGATTATTTCCAGAGTTCAGGATTAGTGTTTTTATTTCTTTCATCTCTTTTATCAGTTTTTATTTCTGGAGGATTTTTCGTACAGCTTTGACAACTTTGATTTGTGTTTATTTTAGCATTCTTGGTTACTTCTGGGTATTTGCGTTCATAATTTTCCTGGCTTCCGGGAAGGTTATATTTTTTGTGTACTTTGTTATTTCTTTTTCTTTCAGCCATGTTTTGCATCCCTTGAAGTCAGCTGAATGGTTTTCACTACAGTTTGAGCATTTGGAGTCTTTTTTGCAGTCACTATGTTTTGAGTTTTCACCACATCTTACCCAGATTGATGATTTGGTGCATTTGGATTGGTGATGTCCAAATTGTTGACAAGTGTAGCACCTTAGAGGGCTTGAGATGTATTTTTCAACGTTTACTTTTAGGTATCCAATTTTAATCTCACTTGGGGGATTTGTGGAGTCAAAGGAGAGTATATATGTATTTGTCAATATAGTTTCTCCATTTCGTTTTATGCTTATTTTTATTTCTGTAACACTTTGGGATGAAGGCACAATCATATTATTCTACGTTTTTATTAAAACTGTATCGCCCCCTTACTAAAATAATAACTTTGATATATTTCCTGGGCTGATTATTTCATTACAAACACACCGGTCAATTAACTCACATTTTATCAGTTTTCATAATTATTGAATTTGTTACTATGTTCGACAATAATTTTTCATAATTTCAACCCACATTATCGCCCCTCCCTTTACTAAAATATTAAATTTGATATATTGTATCGGCTGATTATTTCATTAAAAAAAAAAGCACCTATCAATTAACTCACATTTCATCATTTTTAATAATTCTTGGATATGGTACTAATTTTGATGATAATTTTTCATCATTTAAACTCACCATATCGCACACCTTACTAAAATAAATTTGATATATTGTCTAGGCTGATTATTTCATTACAAACACACACATCAATCAACTCACATATCATTTTTCGTAATTCTTGGATATGTTGCTAATTTCGACAATATTTTTTTATAATTTAAACCAACGTTGTCGCCCAACCTTACTAAAATAATAACTTTGATACATTTGCTGGGCTGATTATTTCATTACAAACACACTAATCAATTAATCTCCATTTCATCATTTTTCATAATTCTTGGGTATGTTACTAATTTTGACAATAATTTTTCATAATTTATACCCACATTATCGCCCCTCCTTAATAAAATAATAACTTTGAAATATTGTATTGGCTTATTATTTTATTACAAACACACTAATGCATGAAATCACATTTAATCATTTTTCATAATTCTTGGATATGTTACTTATTTCGACAAACATTTTCATAATTTTAACCCACATTCTCGTCCTTCCTTCTTTACTAAATAACTTTGATATATTGCCTAGGCTGATTATTTCCTTACAAACACACCAATCAATTAACTAATATTTCATAATTTTTTCGTAATTCTTGGATATGTTACTAATTTCGACAATAATTTTTCATAACTTAAGCCCTCCTTATCTCCTTCCCCTTTACTTATATAATAACTTTGATATATTGTCTAGGCTGATTATTTTATTATAAACACACGAATCAAATTTCGTCATTATTCGTAATTCTTGGATATGTTACTAATTTCAACAATTTTTTATAATTTAAACCATCCTCGTCACCCTCTCTTACTAAAAAATTACTTTGATATATTGTCTGGGCTGATTATTTCATAAAAAAACACAACTATCAATTAACTCACACTTTTCTTAATTCTTGGATATGTTACTCATTTCAACAATTATTTTTAATATTTTTAACCCACATTATCACCCCCCCCCCAAACTACTAAAATAATATCTTTGATATATTATCTGGGATGATTATTTCATTTCAAACACACCAATCAATTAACTCACATTGTCATTTTTCATAATTCTTGGATATGTTACTAATGTCGACAATCATTTTTCATCATTTTAACCCACATTATCGCCCCACTTATTAAAATAATAACTGATATAATGTCTGGTCTGATTATTTCATTGCAAACACACTAATGTATTAAATAACATATTACATTTTTCATAATTCTGCGATATGTTACTAATTTCGACAATTATTTTTCATAATTTAAACCATCCTTATCGCCCTCTCTTACTAACATAATGACTTTGATATATTTCCTGGGCTGATTATTTTATTATAAACACACAATCGATTACCTCACATTTAATCTTTGTTCATAATCCTGGATATGTCACTAATTTCGACAATTTTTATAATTAAAAACCCACATTATGCCTCTCCCTCCTACTTATATAATATATTTGATATATTGTCTGGGCTTATTATATCATTACAAACACACCAATCAAGTAACTCACATTTCATCATTTTTCATAATTCTTGGATATGTTACTAATTTCGACAATAATTTTCATAACTTTAACCCACTATGTCGCTCCCCCTTATTTAAATAATAACTTTGATATATTTCATTACAAACAAATCAATCACTTCCGGGTATTCTCATAGTATATATGTTTCACCTATCTTATCCAATCCCGGGTGATGCTGCATATTCTGCTAATATATATCGTTCACCTATCTCATTCGATCCCGGGTGACGCTGGGTATTTTGCTACTATATGCTTTCCACCTATCTCATTCAATACTGGGCGACGCTTTCTGATAGTACATATTTGCACATCTCATTCAATCCCGGGACTGACTTCATATCCGCCATCCCACTGTTGAAAATATACATTAAATAAAGTAATGTTTTAATCGTAAACTGTTTCAGCCATTTCCGAGACTGACTTTATATCCCCAACTGACTGCTAAAAATATACATGAAATAATGTAATGTCTAAATAGTAAACTATTTCAGCCATTTCTAGAACTGACTTATAATCCCCAACCCACTGTTGAAAATATACATGAAATAAAGTAATGTATAAATCATAAACTTTTTCAGCCATTTCCGGGACCGACTTCTTATCTCCCATCCTACTGTTAAAAATATACATTGAATAAAGTAATGTTGAAAACGCAAATGGTTGCAGCCATTTCCGGAACCGACTTCATATTTCCACCCCAATGTTAAAAATATACATTAAATAAAGTAATGTGTAATGCGTAAACGGTTTCACCCATTTTCGGGACTGATTTAATATCCCCCACCCCACAGTTAAAAATATGCATGAAATAAAGTAATGTTTAAATCATAAACGGTTTGAGTAATTATCGGGACTGACTTCATATCCTGTAACCCACTGCTTAAAATATACTTGAAATAAAGTAATGTTTAAATTAGAAACTGTTTCAGTAGCTTTTCGAAAGTAATACATAAAAACATTAACACGGTTAGCGATTAGGCAACCATTGCTTCAACATGAATTTTTGAGTGTAGTATCAGTTTCAGCATTCCAGTGACTTAAATCCCCCCTTTTTTGGTTAATGGAGGAGAAATCCTTCATTACTGATACAATTCTTATTTTTGTTATTGACCAGAGTGCCCCTTTTGGGGAGCTGGTTTCCCCCTAAATTTTTAACCGACCGACCTCATATCCAATTTCGCCCTTGTGGGGAAGCAAAAAAAAAAAAAAAAAAAAAAAAAAAAATCAGAACGGACATTTTCCAGGGCATTTTGTAATTAAATCAGAAATAATTTTTCTGAGTTTTTTAATATTAAAACTTTGTTACATTAAACAGTACCTATTCACAATGCCTTCCCACGGGACAGATTTAGACACTAGGGTCGTTTTTTAACGTGGAGAAAAAATTGTCTTAGTCGTAAAGGATTTCTCTTCCACTGAGAGAGAAGAAATTGAAATGTAGCGCCTGAAGAACAGATACTACACTTTGATCTTAGCCAAAAGGCCAAGAAAGACAAATCATTTTTATTAGATTTGCCTCAACAGCGACACCAACTTTTTTTTTTTTTTTTTTTTTTTTTATACGACCAGACCAAGTTTATTTGGAATATTCCACTTTTCTTTTTTAGGGATGCACAGCATGATAACGGAAGGAGCGATAAGCGTAATAATATATAATTATCATAGATGCTACAGTGTAAAAAACGTTTAAAAATCCAATATTCAAAAGAATTTAATTTCAGAAATATTAGCCACAATTCAAAAGCAGTGTATGTAGTATTGATGGAACAATTCCTATATTTTTCCCCTGATTCCGATACAATTACAGATTCCGTTCTAAATTTACAATACTGATTCTTTTTAAATTTCCTAATATGGTGTTTTCAATTTTTTTTTTTTTTGGTGGGGGGGGGGGGTAGTGAAAAAAACGCACAGAAAAAAGTGTACTATATGCATATATTTCTGTAAATGTAAAAATACTTGTGGAAGTAATCTATGGATTTTAGTTTTACTCATAATTTAAAATCAATAAATATTTATTTCATCAATATTGGCCATGCAAAATTAAGTTTTAAACAAAACAAAGCAAATAAAAACAAAAAGAATTATTTTTTGGCATCGGAAAATAAACCATTTTTTTTCCAATTCAAATATCGCAAAATGTTAAGATTTTTTTTCAATTCCTGATTCCAATTGTTCCACCACTAGTGGATAGTCATCTCTGTCATGTTAACCCATTTATCACATAACAGTGAGAGTAAAACGCCAAATTAACATTAAAAATAGAATAACAATAACTTTAATCGACTGATCGTCAGTATTCGGTTGAACCCATTTTTTGCACTAACGGTAAACTTGAAAGACTTTATTTCAAGTTAATTCAAATAGACGGGCCTTCTTTTTTTATATACTGCTTTTGCAATATCCGTCACAATATTAACTAATTTGCCAATTAGTTTTGAAAAGGAACATTTTATTAATTAAGTAACATTTGTTATCTTTTTTTTTTATATACAATAATTGTATTATTTTCTGGAGAAATATTGAAAATTTGGTTGAAATATTTCGTTCTTTAGTGGAGCCAGCTAGATTTTCAATAAGTTTAAAAGCTATAGTGAGCACCCCCCCCCCAAAAAAAAAACTCATATATATCTCCATGTATAATATTTTGATTGCAAAAATTCCCCTCTGGACCAAAGTACCGTAGGTTTGCAATAACAAATGCCACATACAAATTTATCATGTCCAGCAACTATATTATTTAACTTTTGACCGTCATTTTACACACATTTATTCGTTATAGTAAAATCCTACATTACATCTCAGGAGCAACATCAGTCGCAACCATCTATAGTGAGAGTAGTTGCTACTTTTCCCTCTAAATAAAAAGTACTCCTACCACTCCCAGTCAACACCAGGAGGTATTCTGCATTTGGACAGATATGGGGTTCCACCCTTATTATCTGGCTCATATACTTACATACATAACCATCTTTCTATTCCCAGATTCCAAAAATAATGATTCCTCCCTCTTCACATACCTCCAATCTAATTCATTCATTCATTCCAGAATGTAAACTTTCCTATGAAAACGAACACTCCAGAGACTTAGAAAATGCCTTCCCTCTATACAAAAGGCAACCGTTTAAAATAAAATACCCCAAATACAAACAAATTAATACATCGAAACATGTTCATAAATCAAGACTATTTGTACATTTAATATACCGTACCTGTTAACTTTTCTTATACAGCTACACTACTGTGCAACATCTTTTGCGTTTATGTTCACTGTACATACTGTTTTCCGACACATCATCACATGCTGATAACCATTATTTCTTCCTTTTCTAACAGCTATATAAACCTTTTTTTTTTTAGTATGATTAATGCATAAAGAATTTTAGTCAAATAAAAAATTAAAACTGATTTTGCAATTATTACAGTCAAGACCTGGATTTTGTATGATTTAGAAACCTTTAAACTGTCTGAAATGTTTAATTCTTCCTTTTCTACCATTTAGATAAGCTTTTTTTTTTCTTAGTGTACGACCGACAAAAATTCATTTTCTTTCACCTTCAACTGGGCCGTTCTTTGCAAGGAGGGGTAAGTTTATGTGTTGACATTTTTGTACATTCATTCACGCCTCATGATATGCACGTTTTAAAGGAGTTATTTCAAAAGGCCAGTAAAGTCATAAGTTCTCCATAGGCCAATCGACTAAAGCGTTTCCTTTTTTTAACCTGCTTTTCCTCTTTGCATTACACATTCGAGTCTGCCTACTGTGGCTAATTTTTTTTCTTTTTTTTATGCTTGCTATTTACATTTTTTAAAAGGGGTTACTTGATTTTAAAAAATATTTTTTCTTATGACTTGCACGGAATAATAACTTATTACATGTTTTGCTTTTATTTTGTAATGAAATTGAATCACAAAGCAAAATGAATTGTTTTTGCCTAATTTTCCCCAATTGTATTTTTTTGGGGGGGTATATATATTGACAAATGTTTATGCGTACTTTAAACACTTATAACTAATACTAAATGTTTAGCCTTTATTTGAAAACGAAAATAGGCTACAATACAATACCCCCACCCCCACCTATGAGGAGGTGATAATGAATCTTCAGGCCTCCAAAATCGTTCATGGGTCACATCTTTATACACAATGACAAGAATAATAACCAAAACGCAGAGTTATATCAAAATTATGTACACCTTTTATTATTCGGGTATTGTGCAGTGAAGCCAACAAATAAAAGGGTAAAAACATCAAAAAGTTCCCATAGTTATTAAAAGTTACTTTTCTGCCTTCTTAGTCCATTTTTGTGTTTTAATAGAGTATTAAATTTTCCTTATTTCATCTCAAGTATTTAGTACTAGGTAGAAAAATAAGTTAGTTGCCATAACATTCATTATATATTTGATTCCCCCCCCCTTTGATTGTTTGTCGGCTTTACTACATAATTTCTTATTCTAATAGTTTCTTCCATTGACTTTAGAATTCGGTTTCCTGCTTATCTGATTGTACTAACCTGCAAACGTTCGTAATGTCAACAGAAATCTCGCTACTTAACTCCCAACAGTCCTTTGTTCCACACAATTCCAAATGGTAGCCACTTACATTGCAAATGGCAATATAGCATGTAGTATGTTTAAGTAAAAAAAAAATATATATATATATATATATATATATATATACTAGCAGTTCAGCCTGGCTTTACTCAAGCCCTATAACTTTATAACTTTATATGCATATGTATAATAAAAAGTTTGACTCATGTTCCCGGGTAACCTACATCTAAAGTTTCAAGTGTTTAGACCCAAAATTGGTGAAGGAGTTTGGTAGAGTCTGTAAAGGTCAAATCTTTTAAGATTGACCCCTTGGCAGCCAAATTTTCGGCCAAAAAAAGTGTTTCAACCAAAAATTGGCTGAGTAATTTGGTAGAGACCACAGGGGTCAAATTTTAACTTTGACACCAATTTTGACCCCATAACATGTTTTGTGTTCAAATTAAAAAGTTTGATCCATGTCCAAGTAATCTACATCTAAGATTTCAAGTGTTTAGACCCAAAATTTGCAAAGAGTTTGGTAGAGTTTTCAAAGGTGAAATCGTTGAACTTTGACAATCAAATTTCTGTCCGAAAACTGATTAAAAAGATTTTCCCAGGGAAATGTACATACAGACACAATTTCACACATATATACATAATTATTGACACAAGCTTCTGTTTAATTTTTAATGAAATAGGAAACAGAATATTCAGTGCAGGAGAGCATCGATGAGATCATAAAGATCTGCTTTGTGGCAAAATCAACTGTCCAAACTAAACAATTTTGGAGGGCCTTTTTGCAGAGAAATGCTTCAACCAGAAACTGTCTCCTGGACAAATTCAAGGAGACAAAGTGTAGAGGATAACACTATGGTCAGTCACGATAAAAAATAACATTGTGACTGTCAGACAATCCTTGGAAAGTCACGCCAAATTTCAATGCCACAGTGATCTAGCACCAAGAAGCTTGGATCAAGCACATAAACTATGGAGCTGTGTTTGTAGCAGTAGTGATTACAACAGACCACAATAACTGTTCATATGGTTTATCATCTGGAATCTGGTTTATAAGCTCGGCGCTGATTAGTGCAAACATTCAACTTCCTGTTTGAACAATCAGAAGATATTTTAGGCGAGCGGAGCATGTGATAGAAGTTGATGAAAATTGTTAACATCCTCTTTTCCGGTTAGGAAAGCTGATCCCTTTAAAAACACTTTCTCCAACCCCAATCTTCTCTCTTCGAGTGGGAGAGAGAGAGAGAGAGAAAGAGACGGAGAGACGAGTGGGAGAGACGAGTGGGAGAGAGAGAGAGAGAGAGACGAGTGGGAGAGAGAGAGAGACGGAGAGACGAGTGGGAGAGAGAGAGAGACGGAGAGACGAGTGGGAGAGAGAGAGAGACGGAGAGACGAGTGGGAGAGAGAGAGAGACGGAGAGACGAGTGGGAGAGAGAGAGAGACGGAGAGACGAGTGAGAGAGAGAGAGAGACGGAGAGACGAGTGGGAGAGAGAGAGAGAGACGGAGAGACGAGTGGGAGAGAGAGAGAGAGACGGAGAGACGAGTGGGAGAGAGAGAGAGAGACGGAGAGACGAGTGGGAGAGAGAGAGAGAGACGGAGAGACGAGTGGGAGAGAGAGAGAGAGACGGAGAGACGAGTGGGAGAGAGAGAGAGAGACGGAGAGACGAGTGGGAGAGAGAGAGAGAGACGGAGAGACGAGTGGGAGAGAGAGAGAGAGACGGAGAGACGAGTGGGAGAGAGAGAGAGAGACGGAGAGACGAGTGGGAGAGAGAGAGAGAGACGGAGAGACGAGTGGGAGAGAGAGAGAGAGACGGAGAGACGAGTGGGAGAGAGAGAGAGAGACGGAGAGACGAGTGGGAGAGAGAGAGAGAGACGGAGAGACGAGTGGGAGAGAGAGAGAGACGGAGAGACGAGTGGGAGAGAGAGAGAGACGGAGAGACGAGTGGGAGAGAGAGAGAGACGGAGAGACGAGTGGGAGAGAGAGAGAGACGGAGAGACGAGTGGGAGAGAGAGAGAGACGGAGAGACGAGTGGGAGAGAGAGAGAGACGGAGAGACGAGTGGGAGAGAGAGAGAGACGGAGAGACGAGTGGGAGAGAGAGAGAGACGGAGAGACGAGTGGGAGAGAGAGAGAGACGGAGAGACGAGTGGGAGAGAGAGAGAGAGAGACGAGTGGGAGAGAGAGAGAGAGAGACGAGTGGGAGAGAGAGAGAGAGAGACGAGTGGGAGAGAGAGAGAGAGAGACGAGTGGGAGAGAGAGAGAGAGACGAGTGGGAGAGAGAGAGAGAGAGACGAGTGGGAGAGAGAGAGAGAGAGACGAGTGGGAGAGAGAGAGAGAGAGACGAGTGGGAGAGAGAGAGAGAGACGAGTGGGAGAGAGAGAGAGAGACGAGTGGGAGAGAGAGAGAGAGACGAGTGGGAGAGAGAGAGAGAGACGAGTGGGAGAGAGAGAGAGAGACGGAGAGACGAGTGGGAGAGAGAGAGAGAGACGGAGAGACGAGTGGGAGAGAGAGAGAGAGACGGAGAGACGAGTGGGAGAGAGAGAGACGAGTGGGGGAGAGAAAGAGAGACGAGTGGGGGAGAGAAAGAGAGACGAGTGGGGGAGAGAAAGAGAGACGAGTGGGGGAGAGAAAGAGAGAGAGACGAGTGGGAGAGAGAGAGACGGAGAGACGAGTGGGAGAGAGAGAGACGGAGAGACGAGTGGGAGAGAGAGAGACGGAGAGACGAGTGGGAGAGAGAGAGACGGAGAGACGAGTGGGAGAGAGAGAGACGGAGAGACGAGTGGGAGAGAGAGAGACGGAGAGACGAGTGGGAGAGAGAGAGACGGAGAGACGAGTGGGAGAGAGAGAGACGGAGAGACGAGTGGGAGAGAGAGAGACGGAGAGACGAGTGGGAGAGAGAGAGACGGAGAGACGAGTGGGAGAGAGAGAGAGACGGAGAGACGAGTGGGAGAGAGAGAGAGACGGAGAGACGAGTGGGAGAGAGACGGAGAGACGAGTGGGAGAGAGACGGAGAGACGAGTGGGAGAGAGAGAGAGACGGAGAGACGAGTGGGAGAGAGAGAGAGACGGAGAGACGAGTGGGAGAGAGAGAGAGAGACGGAGAGACGAGTGGGAGAGAGAGAGAGAGACGGAGAGACGAGTGGGAGAGAGAGAGAGAGACGGAGAGACGAGTGGGAGAGAGAGAGAGAGACGGAGAGACGAGTGGGAGAGAGAGAGAGACGGAGAGACGAGTGGGAGAGAGAGAGAGACGGAGAGACGAGTGGGAGAGAGAGAGAGACGGAGAGACGAGTGGGAGAGAGAGAGAGACGGAGAGACGAGTGGGAGAGAGAGAGAGACGGAGAGACGAGTGGGAGAGAGAGAGACGGAGAGACGAGTGGGAGAGAGAGAGAGACGGAGAGACGAGTGGGAGAGAGAGAGAGACGGAGAGACGAGTGGGAGAGAGAGAGAGACGGAGAGACGAGTGGGAGAGAGAGAGAGACGGAGAGACGAGTGGGAGAGAGAGAGAGACGGAGAGACGAGTGGGAGAGAGAGAGAGACGGAGAGACGAGTGGGAGAGAGAGAGAGACGGAGAGACGAGTGGGAGAGAGAGAGAGACGGAGAGACGAGTGGGAGAGAGAGAGAGACGGAGAGACGAGTGGGAGAGAGAGAGAGACGGAGAGACGAGTGGGAGAGAGAGAGAGACGGAGAGACGAGTGGGAGAGAGAGAGAGACGGAGAGACGAGTGGGAGAGAGAGAGAGACGGAGAGACGAGTGGGAGAGAGAGAGAGACGGAGAGACGAGTGGGAGAGAGAGAGAGACGGAGAGACGAGTGGGAGAGAGAGAGAGACGGAGAGACGAGTGGGAGAGAGAGAGAGACGGAGAGACGAGTGGGAGAGAGAGAGAGACGGAGAGACGAGTGGGAGAGAGAGAGAGACGGAGAGACGAGTGGGAGAGAGAGAGAGACGGAGAGACGAGTGGGAGAGAGAGAGAGACGGAGAGACGAGTGGGAGAGAGAGAGAGACGGAGAGACGAGTGGGAGAGAGAGAGAGACGGAGAGACGAGTGGGAGAGAGAGAGAGACGGAGAGACGAGTGGGAGAGAGAGAGAGACGGAGAGACGAGTGGGAGAGAGAGAGAGACGGAGAGACGAGTGGGAGAGAGAGAGAGACGGAGAGACGAGTGGGAGAGAGAGAGAGACGGAGAGACGAGTGGGAGAGAGAGAGAGACGGAGAGACGAGTGGGAGAGAGAGAGAGACGGAGAGACGAGTGGGAGAGAGAGAGAGACGGAGAGACGAGTGGGAGAGAGAGAGAGACGGAGAGACGAGTGGGAGAGAGAGAGAGACGGAGAGACGAGTGGGAGAGAGAGAGAGACGGAGAGACGAGTGGGAGAGAGAGAGAGACGGAGAGACGAGTGGGAGAGAGAGAGAGACGGAGAGACGAGTGGGAGAGAGAGAGAGACGGAGAGACGAGTGGGAGAGAGAGAGAGACGGAGAGACGAGTGGGAGAGAGAGAGAGACGGAGAGACGAGTGGGAGAGAGAGAGAGACGGAGAGACGAGTGGGAGAGAGAGAGAGACGGAGAGACGAGTGGGAGAGAGAGAGAGACGGAGAGACGAGTGGGAGAGAGAGAGAGACGGAGAGACGAGTGGGAGAGAGAGAGAGACGGAGAGACGAGTGGGAGAGAGAGAGAGACGGAGAGACGAGTGGGAGAGAGAGAGAGACGGAGAGACGAGTGGGAGAGAGAGAGAGACGGAGAGACGAGTGGGAGAGAGAGAGAGACGGAGAGACGAGTGGGAGAGAGAGAGAGACGGAGAGACGAGTGGGAGAGAGAGAGAGACGGAGAGACGAGTGGGAGAGAGAGAGAGACGGAGAGACGAGTGGGAGAGAGAGAGAGACGGAGAGACGAGTGGGAGAGAGAGAGAGACGGAGAGACGAGTGGGAGAGAGAGAGAGACGGAGAGACGAGTGGGAGAGAGAGAGAGACGGAGAGACGAGTGGGAGAGAGAGAGAGACGGAGAGACGAGTGGGAGAGAGAGAGAGACGGAGAGACGAGTGGGAGAGAGAGAGAGACGGAGAGACGAGTGGGAGAGAGAGAGAGACGGAGAGACGAGTGGGAGAGAGAGAGAGACGGAGAGACGAGTGGGAGAGAGAGAGACGGAGAGACGAGTGGGAGAGAGAGAGACGGAGAGACGAGTGGGAGAGAGAGAGACGGAGAGACGAGTGGGAGAGAGAGAGACGGAGAGACGAGTGGGAGAGAGAGAGACGGAGAGACGAGTGGGAGAGAGAGAGACGGAGAGACGAGTGGGAGAGAGAGAGACGGAGAGACGAGTGGGAGAGAGAGAGACGGAGAGACGAGTGGGAGAGAGAGAGAGACGGAGAGACGAGTGGGAGAGAGAGAGAGACGGAGAGACGAGTGGGAGAGAGAGAGACGGAGAGACGAGTGGGAGAGAGAGAGACGGAGAGACGAGTGGGAGAGAGAGAGACGGAGAGACGAGTGGGAGAGAGAGAGACGGAGAGACGAGTGGGAGAGAGAGAGACGGAGAGACGAGTGGGAGAGAGAGAGACGGAGAGACGAGTGGGAGAGAGAGAGACGGAGAGACGAGTGGGAGAGAGAGAGACGGAGAGACGAGTGGGAGAGAGAGAGAGACGGAGAGACGAGTGGGAGAGAGAGAGACGGAGAGACGAGTGGGAGAGAGAGAGACGGAGAGACGAGAGGGAGTATAATTGTTTCTGAATTTTAAAGATGAGGCTTGACAATTCATATTTAGATAATTCGAACTATTGTTTCTTTAAAAAAAAATTTTAATTCAATTTTCACTCCAAACAAGGCACAGTGCCACTTTGAAATAGGGGACATAAGTTCTAGGAAGAGAGATGAATATCAATGTGTGTTCACATTACATGTGAACTTCTGCATGTCAGTACAGTTGTGAAAGCAGAAACCCGGAAGGGAGTTCCAAAGGCTAGTAGTTCTTGGGAAGAAACTATTGGAGTAGAAGGCTTCTTACACCTAGGGATCTCTACTATAAAGGGATGGGATTTAACTGCTTGTCAGGTTTGTCGGGGATATTCACGTCGAGGGGGTACAAGTGCTTGTAGTTCGTCAGAGCATTCACCATTAAAATATTTGTAGAACAGGCAGAGGGATGCAACATTTCATCGATGGGACAGAGGCTGAAGCCTAGATGACAGTTCAGGACCTATCAGGTTGGCGATTTCTTTGAACCCTGTCCAGGAGTGAGAGACCAGTAAAAGATGCACCAGCCCAAATGCGACAACAGTATTCCATACATGGGCAAATGGTGGTCTTATAGAGATACAAGATACTTTCAGGTGCAAGTAGTTTTCTAGCACGGTAGAGAGAGCCCATCTTCCTCACAGCAGCCTTGGCAATTTTCTCAATGTATCTATTCCAGTTCATGTTCCCTGTAAATGTTAGGCCGAGGAGTTTAAAGGAAATACTTTTGGGTAATGTGTTCTTGGCCATTTCTATTGGTGGTAGAGAAGGTTTTTTGTAATTATTGAAGGAGACAAGCTTAGTCTTGGCAGCATTGAATGTGACCATCCATTTTTGTCCTCATTCCACTACAGATTGGAGGTCATCTGCCATTTCCTTGGATATGTGTTCATTTGTTTTCCCCTCTGCCTGTTATAGAGTGTAGTGTCATCAGCAAATACACCCATCTCCAAAACAATTTTATCAGGGAGGTCATTTATGAATATCAGGAATAATAAAGGTCCAAGGATAGACCCCTGAAGTACTGCATTTATATCATATCGTTTAGATGTACGACCATCGAGGACAATCTGGATTTTTCTCTTATTTAAGGATTTAATTACATTATGTATTCTTCCAGTGATACCATATGATCTAATTTTCCTTAGAAGACCATCGTGCCACACCCTGTCAAAAACCTTACATATATCGAGAGGCACCACTCCACCCTTCCCTGTTTTGTCTAATGAACGGTATATACATTCAGAGATTACAGTTAGGATGTCTGCTGTTGAAAGTGCTTGCCTAAATTCGTATTGTTTGTCAGTCAGGAGTTTAGCAGCTGTAAGGTGATGGACTAGAGCTTGATTAATTAAGGGCTCAAATATTTTGGTGAAAAGCGGGAGAAGGCTAATGGGGCAATAATTTAATGGGTCAGTTCTTTTGCCAGAATTCTTGAAAATTGGTACCACAGAAGTGATTTTCCAGCAGTCAGGAAAGCAAAATTCGTTTTGGGCATTTATTGAATAGTTTGGAGAGAACTGGAGCAACCTCAGTGGAGCATATTTTAATAGCACAGCCGGGATAAGATCCGGTCCACATGCTTTTGAGGGGCTAGGGTTTTTATGATACCATATTCCTGAGAAGGGGTGATTTTCAAATCATCTAATGTGGCATATGTCTGTAAAGGAAAGTCAGGGAGGAAGTGGTGTTCTGAGTCCAATATGGAGTTAGAGGTAAACCAACTGGCGAGTAGGTTAGCCTTCTCAGTTGCCGTGCAAACAACCGCACGATTGTTTATACAAGTGGGGGAATCGTTGACTGCCCATTATTTACTACACTTTTGTAGATTTTCCAAAAATCACGGGTTCCTAATGTGCTTCGATGCATTTTCTGATGGTTTCAGTGTATTCAGTCTTAGCTGTTGCTATTTATCTCTTACAATTACTTCTAGCTTCTATATATTTCTGTTTGAATTGGACTTATGTCAGTTGAATCTGTGGTATGCATGCACAACACATAGCTTCTCTATGTCTCATTCCCTATCACAGACGGTTACATTTCCGACACGTTGGAACAATGGCAGCTGCACAAGTAGAAGTAAACCATTGGGGAGAGTGGGGCTTGCTATAGAATTTCCGTGTGGGAAAATGTGCTTCAATTGCCGTTTTGAACCATTCAGTGGTCTCATTTGTGCACTGTTAAGCTGGAAGAGAAAAGATATTTCTCCATGGGGCATCTCTGATGAGATCCCTAATGGCTTACCAGTCAGCCTTTTTGTAATACCTTGTTGTTTTGAGCAGTGGGTCTTCAGTTTTGGGTCGAGAATTAAGGGCGATTACTACCATTATCACCGTAACCGTCTGTGATAGGGAATGAGACAGAGAAGCTATGTGTTGTGCTACCAGCTACGTCTGAATAAGTAGGGAATCAAAGCCAGTTACTGTGGTGGACACTGAAGTCACCAAATACATGTACTTGTGTACTAGCATCGAGGGAGAGTGCTATATCTATGCTGTCAAAGACTTTGTTTATTAGGGTACTGTCCTGTATTGAGGGTGAGCGGTATAGAATATACAAGTAGTTAATATTATGATGCATGTTTAGTCTGAAGCCCATAAAGGTCTGGTCATCTGCTTCAAGTTTTGTTTCTCTAGTCAGGGGGAGGGTGTTACGAATATAGACTCCAAGTCTGTGCATGTGTTGTCGGAGTCCTTACGGAAGAGTGGGAGATAACCAGGCATGTTAAAGTGGTTAGAAGGAATGGAGGAGTGTAGGTTAGTTTCACTTAATGCTAAGATATCCGAGGTGTTTACTAGGAGAAATAATTCAACATTAAGTTAGTTCTAAGCTTGTAGATATTCGTAAATGCAAGCCTCAAGGGAGGAGGCAGGTTGGTTTTCTTTGAGTCTAGTCTTGGTTTAAACGTAATTTTTTCTTGAACTGTCATTTCATTTAAAAGTTTCAGTTAGGGGGAGTGGGGGGTGCTGGACAAGTGGTTGTGCAGAATATGATACTTGCAATAAAAGTAGACCATCAGTTGTCTCCTCACCTACAGGATTGTGGCCTCAGAAAATCCCACCGGGGATGAGTGCAGGGTCCCTGTCCATGCGCAACATGGCACTAAAAACATCCCGATATTATACAACTGTTGATGGAGCAGCCGCTCTAAGCGCTACCAAAGAGTTAGGGCTTCTGTACTATTAGTCAGAAACAGCAATAAGTAACTGTCAATTTGGTACCCTCAACCCATTAGACAAAAGTTAGCTCAATCCAACCGTACCGGCATATATGGTACTGAAGCACCTCCACAGTGTTCAGTTTAGGGGATGGGATGTGGTGGGAGCGGGGAAAAACGGCATTCATTGCCTTAATCAGGAAACAAGGTCGACCACTGGGTGTTGAGTGTTATTTGTATAATGTTTCGGTTGATGTAACCTCTGACCTTAAGGTTTATTTTGCCAGACTTCTGAATCTTTCAACCGTCAAACTTGTAATATTGCACAAAATTTTAAATGGAATCTTGAAGATTGAACCTTCAATTTCCAGAAGAGTCTAACTTACAACTGAATACTACCAAGTACTTTATCCACTACGCCATGGGTCCTTGCGAACTACTCTTCTGGAGTTTAAAGGTTCAATTCTCAGTGCATACGACATTCAAAATACCATTGCGAATTACTTTTACTAAGTCATGGTTGACACAATGAGAGCATGCTACCCTCATGTATTAAATAAATTTTGTGCAGATTCTGGAGTTCGATAAAATATCTGAGTTTGACCCGATATATCTGAAGAATGTCGGAGGTTACACATTGTAAAAATAATACTAAAGATGAGAACAGTAGTCCAAATAATCAAAACGATATGAATTCCATAGTTGTTTTCTTCAGTGTAAGTAATTTTGCAAAGTGCAAATATTACATTTAAGATTTTTAGATTAACGATACCGGATATATTTAGTGGGTTGCATGTTTGTGATACTGTGGATGCCCCACCCCACTCCAAGTGTAAGCAAGTAAAAAAAAAGAAAAAAATATAACAAAAGAAAATAAGTTTATCAGCAGAACAAAGGTATAGAAAGATGTTCACCAAGGTACACTAAAGGGAACAAAAAGAGGATTGTTAATCAAGGTGTAACAATGATTGGGGAGAAAAGGGCCGGACAATAGAAGTCAATATATATAGAGAGAGTTAGTTTACAGGCAGTTTTAGGAGTGGAAATGAGTTTTGCAGCAGTTCACGACAGTTTACAGACCGTCTCGGGTTTCAAAGGTTGAAGATATTTGATCAAGAGAAGAGATACCACACCATAAATATGTCTCCTGTGGAGTTTCGATCATGCAGAAGTCAATCTACTCACTTGAAAAAAGTAATGCTTTGACAGATATGAGTTTCTCTGCTGTGATTATGACCCACTCAGGGTCATGAAAATTTAATGCGAGTCCCAATATGAAACTCCTAGGCAGTAGTTTTATTGGTGCATAATTTAAAATTTTATAGTTTTATTATTATTATTGTTGTTAGTATTATTTTCATTATTTCTTTTCTTATATATTTTATTCCCTTTGTTTATTTTTTTTCTTTCTTTTTCACTTATTTAAATGCCGTTAATTTATTTTCTTTTTGAATATTACATAACTGCCGTCCCGATTAATATGCGGTGTGGATTTTTTTTTTAAATTCTCATTACGGTCTACTTTTGTATAAGCAATATTGCTTAAAGAGGGCTAAGTATTTTTTTTTTTTTTTTTTACATAGGAGTCACCACTTATCAAGGCCTAGAGGCCACTTAAGGGTTAAAGAGTGAGCAGTAGTCAATGGGACAATATTATAGTAATCGTTAGTTCACTTCCAACTCCACTTTAGACCCCGCAAACCACTTTCCTCCCTAATTTCCCTTTGTGGACAGAATCCACACTTACAGATTTGAAAATCACCTCTTCTCAAGCCCATGAAAAACACCCAAAAAAAAAAAAAAAAAAAAAAAAAAAAAAAAATAGTGTGGGCCTGATCTCATCATTGCTATAGAAATCAAGAAATGCTCTGCTGAGCTAGCATATGCTCTCCAAACTCATAAATGCCTTGGCGAGTTTTGATTCCCTAATAACTAGGATTAGGAAATTGTTGTACCAGTATTCAAACATTTTGCCAAAAATAACTGATCTATCGCCCCCATCAGTCTCTTCCTCTTTTTTACTAGAATTATGAATCAATCATCGCTAGTTCATCACATTGTAAATGCTAAGCTTATTTTTGGCCAACAGTATGAATTTAGGCAAGTCTGTTCTACTGTGGATATTTTAACAGTCATCCCTCAATGCATATAATTATGCATTGAAGACAGGGGAAGCTAGGGCTGTAGCCCTTGATATATGTAAAATCTCTGATCTCAAAAGCTTACTATAAAAATTAAATCATGCGATATTTCTGGACAAATACTTAACATATCAGATCCTTCTAGACAAGAGAGAAATCAAGGTTGGTCTCGGTCATAAATCTAAACAGCATGATATCAATGTGGGTGTGCCTTAAGGGTCGATTCTTGAACCTTTTATTTTAATATTCATAAATGTCCTCCCCGATAAAATAGTATCCGAGATGGGTATATTTGCTAATAACTCCATGCTTTATAATAGACATGAGGGGAAAAGAAATGTACACATATCCAAGGTAATAGCAGAGACCTTAGAAAATTACTTTCAGTCTATCTTTTTTTTTTCCTTTTTCTTTTTTTTTTACAGACTATTATCCTCATCTTTATAGTTTCTTCACAACGTTTCAGCCAACTATTCCTCTGCCCTTTGTCAGGTTGTTAACCGCAACTCAGATGGAAATGCTGAATCTTAAACTGTATCTTCAGTAATTACTGCCTTCCATAGTTGTTATCGTCTCCCCACGCTTTGGCTAACTAATCCTCTAGCCGACTTTGGGTAGGATTGAAACCACTATCTTCAGATAATGCTCACCTGGAACTGTAGCGATTTAATGTTTCTATCCACTACACAATGGGCCCCCAAGGGTGATCGAGGTTGGATTGTTTGGTCTTATAAATCCAAGTGTTTTTGTTTTCAGATAGAAAAAAAAACAACAAAAAAACTTGGATTTATAAAACCCCAAAAATCGTGAAACAACAACAATAAAAGATGAGGATAACAGTCCGCAAATAAATAAAATATACAAATTACTCATCTCAAAGAATTCCAACAATTAAATAATTTATACTTTTAGTTAGTAGCGGAATCAGGCTGTAAATGGATAACATTTAAATATAAACAAGAATTTTGCTATATTCCAAAAACAAGATGGCCACCTACAGAATATAAGCTCATGTAAGTTTTCTTTACTTCTTCCGGAATTTTCATGATTACATCATTATGTGTTTTTCTCTTTAACTTTCTGTTTTTTCTAAAGAGTCGACAGAAGGAAATATTCAATATTGACATACAAATATTGATTGTTCCTAGGAGTGAAATATCTGTATAATGTACGAAAGTTTCTTTTTTTTTATTTTGGAAAAATGATTGGTAAGATTAATAAAACCTTGGGAATTATTGTTTTATATGTAACAGAACTAATTTCAAAAGGGATTGATGCACAAACAGGAAAAAATATCTGCAAAAGCAAACATTTTCACAATATATATATATATATATATATATATACTATGTAACCTCTGACCTTCTTTGGATGTATTTATCCAACTCTGGAATCTTTCTGTCGAACTCGAGAATCTGCACTGAAATTCCAAATAGAACTCTTTGTTCAATCTATGGAGGTAACAAACATGCTCTTGTTTCCTAAGCCATGACTGGATAGAAGTCCTAAGTACTTCACAATTGTATTTTGCGTGTCGTCTGCACTGAGGATTGAACCTCCTACCTCCAGAAGAACGTGATTTTATAACAGAATTTTAGCATCCACTACACCACGGGTCTGCAAGTCATGGCTGATAGAATGAGAGCATGTTACACACATGGATTAAATAAAGAGCTCTATTCAAAATTCCATACAAATTCTTGAGCTCAACAGAAAAGTTCCAGAGTTTGAAAAGATACACTGTAAGACGATGGGAGGTTATATTGACTGAAATGGAGTGAAAATAGCACTTAAGATGCGAACAGTAGTCTGAAGAATCCAAATAATAAAAAGTTCCTTTGTATTATTATTTTTTTTTTTACTTCGTTTTAATTATTGAAATCCTAACGCTTTTACTCGCCCTTCTAACCTCAGTAGTTATTTTTAAGCATGGCGGTGGGGTGGCATCTAAGTCAGCATATAAAGTTTAATCAAGTGAAAAAGAAGATATTTAAATTCTGCAATAGCAAAAATAGATCAACTGGCAGGGATCAGGTGTCTTTAGCTATTGGTTCGGCTTTCAGAGTTTTTGACATTCTTACAGCACAAAGATGTTCTTTTTAGAAAAACAATAGCTCATTTTTCTTTTTTTTCATTATTATTATTATTTCACTTTCACGGTGAGAGAGATGAAGGGTAAATGAAACAATAGCTGGTTTTTATCTCAATTTTACAGAAAGGTAGAAGAGGGTGAATTTGAAACAAGATCGGTTTTCAATGTAAAGCAAAATCCAGCTACCCAAAAAGTGACACTGGATTGGGATAAAAATATAAATTTCGATTTTTATAAATTTTGAAGGATTTACTGACCAAAGACAGAAAAAAATGAAGTGCAATATCAGAACAGATATTACACTTTGCTCTTAACCGAAAGATCAAAGAAGAAAACCTTATCAAACCCTAGTAAAGAAGTTCTATTATACGGAAACAATAACTTTAAAGTTTGGAACATTTTCTACTTTTTTTGAAAGATTACGTTTCTGAAAAATTATAATTTACATAACTGAAAGATGTATTCAGGCAATTAATTCCTATTTCAGTCACATAAATTATTTTGAGTTGAAATGAAAACACATTTGAGTTGGATTATTTTTTCTTTTTTTCTCCCTCACAATGAAGACGTTCACTTTTCACATAAGCAGATTTTTTTTTCTTTCCTCTAACCAACAATAAAATCACACTTGAACAAGACATCATCCCAAAAACCAAAAAACCTGTTGAGCAAAAAATCTGTCTTATTCTGTCATCTCGGACTTCCAATAGCACCTAAATTTGCATAATTGCATTATTCTTGTATCTAAACGGTTCCAGCTTTGCATGCCATTGCTTCCGTACATGACCACTTATTGTTGAACCTCTCCACACGGACTTCAGCTAGGGATTTTTATCCTTGGTCCCCAAAGTCAACAGAGGTTAGCCAATTCCTGTAATGACCTGGTCTCTGCTGATTTTGTAGGAGTTTAGTTCTGTGCAGTTCTAGGAGGTCCACCCCCCCCCCCCAGACTTTGCCTTCTCTCTTTAAGAAGGGGTTAGTTTATTAATTAACGTCTGATGGGATCTTACCAAAAAGACCAACAGGGCTGTTCAGGCACTTTTTGCAGGTCATAGTGCCCTTCCTTAAGGGTGCAGACTTCTCAATCCCAGTTTCCAACTCCGGTGTCACAGTTCTTGTAATAGAAGAGAACTATATACTCCAGTTACCACACTTTTTTATTATCGTGTTTCTGTCTATAGTATATTCTTTCTTGATTTTCTATTTATATAACGTTATGAGTGTTCTTTTAATTTTTTCTAATTTAAAATATGTGTAAAAAAAAAAAAAAAAAAAAAATAGAATGAATTTTGATAATAGAAAATGAACTGAAATGATCATTTTGTATTTAAAGTGCTGTGTCTCAGACTCTGGCTAGGCAACACTCTTTGTACTTGGTGACATTCACCCAGGATGGTTTCAGTCCATTCCTCCTGTAGAACATGCAGCATCCCGAATGGACACAGACCACGCCCAGTCGTCCAAGATAGTAATAGGAACAAGTGGCGAACAATGTAGACCTGTGAACCAAAATTAGATTTCTATCTATTTAGCTATCTGCTTTGATAGTGAGTGTCTATGCCTTCAACTGGCATCCTGAGGGTCTTCACCAATCTTGGAGTGGTTATGGAGCTGTTGCTTCATGAATGAATTCTCCAGAGTTGTGACACACAGCATAGCTGAACTATCAAAGTCACTTCTTTAAAGGAGATTGGTTATTGAACCCACAGAATTTGGAGGAGGCGGTATTGGTTGATCATTTCTAGCCTTTTAAGATCTGTAACTCTCATCGACCAGGTGTCAAAGCTGTAGAGAAAGCTTATGTGAACAAGCACTTATTCATTCCTATTGTGATCTCAGGTTGAGACTACAGACTAGATTGTAAGCGACTGAAAATGTGCCAGGTGTTTCTTAGGACATTTAGGTCATTGAACCCTAATCAGTGGCGACGAAATTGCTAACGTCTCATGCCTATTTTTCTCTTGTCTGATCCAAAGGGTTGATAGCATGCATTCAAATCACTTACATACTCAAACCAGGTCACACATTCAGAACATGATAATTATGCAAAAGCCATAAAATAAGATAAAAAGCATTTGGAGCCAATATCTCACTGCTATACAAGAGGGCAGAATAAATATAGGCTGGATTTGCCCTAAATCTTGAAGTAAAAATGCCTAAATGTAAGAATTATCTTTTTTTTTTTTATGAACCGATTATTATGAATTCTGGAATATATATTCTCGGTAACCTAGTGAGTAACATGGGCACATTATTTTTTTGTAAACTTTACCATTAAGGCAATGTAACCACCAAAATCGCTTCCTAAAAACTTAAATAAGTTAGATATAGGAAATTTAGAAAAAAAAGACTTCCTCTACATCAAACATCGAGTTATATTAAGCAAAACATTTTTAAAAGATTGATGTGTGCGTGTGAGCATGAACAATACGCATGGACTTGGGAAAATCCGAAACTACTGAACTTATGAATTATGGGATATATATTCAAAACAACAAGGAGAGTGACACAAGCATTTTTTTTTTTTAAATTTTACCATTTACCACTGAAAGTGTAAAACACCCCACAAAGAAAAAACATTAAAATTTAAAACTATTTTTTTTTTTTAATTCATTTTTCACCCCAAACAAGACAGTGTCACTTTGAAGTAAGTTGCAGGGATATTATGAAGCGAGATGGGCAGCAAGATGTATGTTCATGTTGCACTTGAACTTCTGCATGTCAGTACAGGTGGGAAAGCAAAATCCCGGAAGGGAGTTCCAAAGTCTAGCAGTTCTGGGGAATAAACTATTGGAGTAGAAGGCTTTCTTACACCTAGGGATCTCTTGTGAAGAGGTGGGATTTAGCTGCTTGTCGAGTTTGTAGGGGGTATTTATGCTGGCTTCAAAACCTAGATGATGTCTTTATCTCTTTCCTGCAACCTCTTCCTTACAAAAAGAGATGTTGCAAGTCTATCTTTACTATCGTTATTTTCATGGCAAGTGCTCAACTGAGCTTCAATTTATGTTCCTTTCCTGCAAAACTTTAAAAAAGCATTCGTCTTTCTACAACTACTGTCAACAATTTTTCCCACTTTATATATGTGTGCCTAAATCTAAAGACAAATCCCATGAACAAAGTTTGTTTCCAAGAACTGCTTGCCTGTGTAACTGTACCAGTTGGCTACAACATGGTCGTTTTCAAGTCCAATGTAAACAAGTTCTTGTAAAGCTGTCCCCTTAAATAATCAAATTTTACCTAATTTCCAACATTACTGATCATTATTCTGTTGTCTCACTGACCACTTTACACTCATTAACCCTTATCCTCGTGTGACCTTCAGGTCTTAATAACTGGTGACTTCCTAATGAAATACGTATATGAACATCTGTGTGTGAATCTATAGGATGAAAAATCTACTTGAAAGATTTTTATGGAATTTTGAACATAGTGATCATGATAAAGAATGTAATGATCTATGTTTGATTTATTTTTAAGGAATGAAATGTGCAGATACCCACCTCCTCCTTGCTCTATAAAAATGAATGTACCGGGTGGAACGATAAAATCGTCGCCCTAGAAAAGACGACAGGATTCCATTTCCATTTGATGAAAAAAATTTTTTTTTTTTTTTGCAGACCACCTATAAGTTGGCCAGTTGTGTACAAATCTCAAGAGCGATAGGAGTCTTCTATCATGTCTAAAAGTGACACAATGTTCAATGAGCGAGATTGGAGATGTGCCACTGTACAACTCATGCTCTTTACTGATCCAAGTTACGACAACAGGACAATGGCCAGCACCCTCAAAATGCATCGCTGGATTGCCACAAATAACAGGGACATGCCAAGGGTAATGAAAACAAAGTTTTCGGCCACAGTTATGGTCTTTGGAGTGGTTTAAAGTGAGGGCCACATACCAGCTCACATTTTCGAAGTTGGAGTGTGGTGATCCTCTGGTGCAATCAGGTGACCGCTGGTAGACCCAGAGTGTGGCAGCAGGACTCAGCACCAGCCCACAAGTCCAAAGAGACCCATGTTTCGATTCAGAAGGAATTCTATGACTACATACCCTTTTCTCACTGGCTCCCTTCTCCTCCTCCCTCGACCTGAGCCTGCTGGATTACTTCATTCGGTCATATGTCGAGAACATTACTAACATGACCTCCCACAACACCAAAGCCAGTCCTATCGCTGCTATCCGCCGAGTATTCGCTGAGCTCCCGCAGTCGCTTTTGGAAAAGGCATGCTCCCAGTTGTTAGGGTCAAGAGAAGGAGGGTCGGCTAAGAAAGCATCTACTTATACGTTAAAGATTATGCAAATATAAATAATTTTAAAATAATTTGTTTTATATTATTATACATATTTCCCAAACTAAACATAAAATTGGAGTAGGATCAAGATGTATGTGTTCTGTTTTTGGTAACTGAAGAGATCTTTCAAGACTAAGGCAATTTTTGACTTTGGTTCCAATCAAGAGTGTCCCATTTTGGAGAGGTGGATTTTGTGTCTAATTTTGGTGTGGATAAGTGGAGAGGCAGTAAGTTACACACACACACACACACACACACACACACACACACACATATATATATAAGAATATAATTTAAGACTAAATTATACTTTACATGAACAGGATACTCAAAAGAAATATTAAAATTTCCTTAATCCACAGAGTTTCAAAGAAATGCGTTCTTCTCATCAGAGGAAGGATATTAGCAAATGAATATTATAGCGAAGCTATGAATTTGCTGGTACTGGCATAAATTGAAACAGCATTATATGAAAGCTAGTGATAAATGCAAAAAAGTTTTAGTGCAAAGAGTTCATGAAATGGGAAAAAAAAAAGATATAAAATAAAAAGTGTGAAATAAAAATTAAAGATTATAAGTCCATATGAAAGGATATGGAGCGGTTAAGTATTTTCAAGACGAAGTGATCATGTTCCAATATGAAGAAGTCGGATTTATAATGTTGGCAAACGATATAAATTCAAAATTCAAAATGTGTGTAATCCAGTTTTTTAGAAAGATCCGTTTGCAAGCAGTTGAAAAAGAAAAATATTTAATGATTCGAAATAATTTTTAAAGAAATAATGATGTTACTAACAGCATACTATTTATATATAATAAAAAAAAATCACTAGCACGGAGACCCGACGTTATCAAGATTGAAAGGGGATCAACAAATGTTTCACCCTCTCATACTTTTATCAGCGATTAAATCTGTTAAAGCGACCATTTTTTATTTTTTATTTTGGATCAAATCGATTGATTGCCTGCTTTAGTCAGAAACCCACCTCCCCGCAGTGTACCAGGAGGAAGCATCACATGCCTCCCAGCAGTGACAGTCCAGAATACATTGTAATCTACATTGCACTGCAGAGAATCTTGAGTTTATAAAATTATCTGTAATTAATGGCTTCACTGAAAGTTTATAATGCAAAAGTCAAGTATCATGGTTAAATTGTGCTCTGAGCAGAAAACATTCATTTTGAACGCATCCTTGTCTTATCAAACAACTGTTGATATCATGAAATTATTTTGACATAATCACTTGAATTCAAGTTAAATGTATAAAAGTAAAAGTCAAATATAGTTCAATTGTGCTCTAAAAAGAAACATTCATTTTATATGTGCCCCTGTCTTAAGAACCAAACGCTCATTTTATATGCCAGACTATTCTGCTCGTGTGGCAATAAAACATATCTCCCCTCACTGGTTTTCATACATGAAATAAACTTCAGTGTATAAGGATTATTTGATACTAGAAATATTCATAATCGTACCATATTTTCATTTATGAGACAGAGAGAGAGAGAGATCAATACGTGTGAGAGAGGGGGGGGGAGATCGAGGAACATATGTAAAATATTTACAATCAAGCCTCCACATGCTGTTATTTCAGATCATTTGAAACTATATCTGTAAGTTTTAGTCTCCCCTCCAAGGCCAGACGTTCTGGGGAAATACATACATATAAGTACAGAAAGAGAGATCAATAGGTGTGAGAGAGAGCGAGAGAGAGATCAATAGGTGTGAGAGAGAGCGAGAGAGAGATCAATAGGTGTGAGAGAGAGCGAGAGAGAGATCAATAGGTGTGAGAGAGAGCGAGAGAGAGATCAATAGGTGTGAGAGAGAGCGAGAGAGAGATCAATAGGTGTGAGAGAGAGCGAGAGAGAGATCAATAGGTGTGAGAGAGAGCGAAAGAGTGACATCAATACGTGAGAGAGAGAGAAAGAGTGACATCAACACGTGACAGGTAGAGAGAGAGTGACATCAACACATGACAGGTAGAGAGAGAGTGACATCAACACATGACAGGTAGAGAGAGAGTGACATCAACACATGACAGGTAGAGAGAGAGTGACATCAACACATGACAGGTAGAGAGAGAGTGACATCAACACATGACAGGTAGAGAGAGAGTGACATCAACACATGACAGGTAGAGAGAGAGTGACATCAACACATGACAGGTAGAGAGAGAGTGACATCAACACATGACAGGTAGAGAGAGAGTGACATCAACACATGACAGGTAGAGAGAGAGTGACATCAACACATGACAGGTAGAGAGAGAGTGACATCAACACATGACAGGTAGAGAGAGAGTGACATCAACACATGACAGGTAGAGAGAGAGTGACATCAACACATGACAGGTAGAGAGAGAGTGACATCAACACATGACAGGTAGAGAGAGAGTGACATCAACACATGACAGGTAGAGAGAGAGTGACATCAACACATGACAGGTAGAGAGAGAGTGACATCAACACATGACAGGTAGAGAGAGAGTGACATCAACACATGACAGGTAGAGAGAGAGTGACATCAACACATGACAGGTAGAGAGAGAGTGACATCAACACATGACAGGTAGAGAGAGAGTGACATCAACACATGACAGGTAGAGAGAGAGTGACATCAACACATGACAGGTAGAGAGAGAGTGACATCAACACATGACAGGTAGAGAGAGAGTGACATCAACACATGACAGGTAGAGAGAGAGTGACATCAACACATGACAGGTAGAGAGAGAGTGACATCAACACATGACAGGTAGAGAGAGAGTGACATCAACACATGACAGGTAGAGAGAGAGTGACATCAACACATGACAGGTAGAGAGAGAGTGACATCAACACATGACAGGTAGAGAGAGAGTGACATCAACACATGACAGGTAGAGAGAGAGTGACATCAACACATGACAGGTAGAGAGAGAGTGACATCAACACATGACAGGTAGAGAGAGAGTGACATCAACACATGACAGGTAGAGAGAGAGTGACATCAACACATGACAGGTAGAGAGAGAGTGACATCAACACATGACAGGTAGAGAGAGAGTGACATCAACACATGACAGGTAGAGAGAGAGTGACATCAACACATGACAGGTAGAGAGAGAGTGACATCAACACATGACAGGTAGAGAGAGAGAGTGACATCAACACATGACAGGTAGAGAGAGAGTGACATCAACACATGACAGGTAGAGAGAGAGTGACATCAACACATGACAGGTAGAGAGAGAGTGACATCAACACATGACAGGTAGAGAGAGAGTGACATCAACACATGACAGGTAGAGAGGGAGTGACATCAACACATGACAGGTAGAGAGGGAGTGACATCAACACATGACAGGTAGAGAGAGAGTGACATCAACACATGACAGGTAGAGAGAGAGTGACATCAACACATGACAGGTAGAGAGAGAGAGTGTGACATCAACACATGACAGGTAGAGAGAGAGAGTGTGACATCAACACATGACAGGTAGAGAGAGAGAGTGTGACATCAACACATGACAGGTAGAGAGAGAGAGTGTGACATCAACACATGACAGGTAGAGAGAGAGAGTGTGACATCAACACATGACAGGTAGAGAGAGAGAGTGTGACATCAACACATGACAGGTAGGGAGAGAGAGTGTGACACCAACACATGACAGGTAGAGAGAGAGTGACATCAACACATGACAGGTAGAGAGAGAGTGACATCAACACATGACAGGTAGAGAGAGAGTGACATCAACACATGACAGGTAGAGAGAGAGAGAGAGTGACATCAACACATGACAGGTAGAGAGAGAGAGAGAGTGACATCAACACATGACAGGTAGAGAGAGAGAGAGAGAGTGACATCAACACATGACAGGTAGAGAGAGAGAGAGTGACATCAACACATGACAGGTAGAGAGAGAGAGAGTGACATCAACACATGACAGGTAGAGAGAGAGAGAGTGACATCAACACATGACAGGTAGAGAGAGAGAGAGAGTGACATCAACACATGACAGGTAGAGAGAGAGTGACATCAACACATGACAGGTAGAGAGAGAGTGACATCAACACATGACAGGTAGAGAGAGAGTGACATCAACACATGACAGGTAGAGAGAGAGTGACATCAACACATGACAGGTAGAGAGAGAGTGACATCAACACATGACAGGTAGAGAGAGAGTGACATCAACACATGACAGGTAGAGAGAGAGTGACATCAACACATGACAGGTAGAGAGAGAGTGACATCAACACATGACAGGTAGAGAGAGAGTGACATCAACACATGACAGGTAGAGAGAGAGTGACATCAACACATGACAGGTAGAGAGAGAGTGACATCAACACATGACAGGTAGAGAGAGAGTGACATCAACACATGACAGGTAGAGAGAGAGTGACATCAACACATGACAGGTAGAGAGAGAGTGACATCAACACATGACAGGTAGAGAGAGAGTGACATCAACACATGACAGGTAGAGAGAGAGTGACATCAACACATGACAGGTAGAGAGAGAGTGACATCAACACATGACAGGTAGGGAGAGAGTGACATCAACACATGACAGGTAGGGAGAGAGTGACATCAACACATGACAGGTAGGGAGAGAGTGACATCAACACATGACAGGTAGGGAGAGAGTGACATCAACACATGACAGGTAGGGAGAGAGTGACATCAACACATGACAGGTAGAGAGAGAGTGACATCAACACATGACAGGTAGAGAGAGAGTGACATCAACACATGACAGGTAGAGAGAGAGTGACATCAACACATGACAGGTAGAGAGAGAGTGACATCAACACATGACAGGTAGAGAGAGAGTGACATCAACACATGACAGGTAGAGAGAGAGTGACATCAACACATGACAGGTAGAGAGAGAGTGACATCAACACATGACAGGTAGAGAGAGAGTGACATCAACACATGACAGGTAGAGAGAGAGTGACATCAACACATGACAGGTAGAGAGAGAGTGACATCAACACATGACAGGTAGGGAGAGAGTGACATCAACACATGACAGGTAGGGAGAGAGTGACATCAACACATGACAGGTAGGGAGAGAGTGACATCAACACATGACAGGTAGGGAGAGAGTGACATCAACACATGACAGGTAGAGAGAGAGTGACATCAACACATGACAGGTAGAGAGAGAGTGACATCAACACATGACAGGTAGAGAGAGAGTGACATCAACACATGACAGGTAGAGAGAGAGTGACATCAACACATGACAGGTAGAGAGAGAGTGACATCAACACATGACAGGTAGAGAGAGAGTGACATCAACACATGACAGGTAGAGAGAGAGTGACATCAACACATGACAGGTAGAGAGAGAGTGACATCAACACATGACAGGTAGAGAGAGAGTGACATCAACACATGACAGGTAGAGAGAGAGTGACATCAACACATGACAGGTAGAGAGAGAGTGACATCAACACATGACAGGTAGAGAGAGAGTGACATCAACACATGACAGGTAGAGAGAGAGTGACATCAACACATGACAGGTAGAGAGAGAGTGACATCAACACATGACAGGTAGAGAGAGAGTGACATCAACACATGACAGGTAGAGAGAGAATGACATCAACACATGACAGGTAGAGAGAGAGTGACATCAACACATGACAGGTAGAGAGAGAGTGACATCAACACATGACAGGTAGAGAGAGAGAGAGTGACATCAACACATGACAGGTAGAGAGAGAGAGTGTGACATCAACACATGACAGGTAGAGAGAGAGAGTGTGACATCAACACATGATAGGTAGAGAGAGAGAGTGTGACATCAACACATGACAGGTAGAGAGAGAGAGTGTGACATCAACACATGACAGGTAGAGAGAGAGAGAGAGTGACATCAACACATGACAGGTAGAGAGAGAGAGAGAGTGACATCAACACATGACAGGTAGAGAGAGAGAGAGAGTGACATCAACACATGACAGGTAGAGAGAGAGAGAGAGTGACATCAACACATGACAGGTAGAGAGAGAGAGAGTGACAACACATGACAGGTAGAGAGAGAGAGTGACAACACATGACAGGTAGAGAGAGAGAGAGTGACAACACATGACAGGTAGAGAGAGAGAGAGTGACAACACATGACAGGTAGAGAGAGAGAGAGTGACAACACATGACAGGTAGAGAGAGAGAGAGAGAGTGACATCAACACATGACAGGTAGAGAGAGAGAGAGAGTGATATCAACACATGACAGGTAGAGAGAGAGAGTGATATCAACACATGACAGGTAGAGAGAGAGAGTGATATCAACACATGACAGGTAGAGAGAGTGATATCAACACATGACAGGTAGAGAGAGTGATATCAACACATGACAGGTAGAGAGAGTGATATCAACACATGACAGGTAGAGAGAGTGATATCAACACATGACAGGTAGAGAGAGAGAGTGATATCAACACATGACAGGTAGAGAGAGAGAGAGTGATATCAACACATGACAGGTAGAGAGAGAGAGAGTGATATCAACACATGACAGGTAGAGAGAGAGAGAGAGAGTGATATCAACACATGACAGGTAGAGAGAGAGAGTGATATCAACACATGACAGGTAGAGAGAGAGAGTGTGACATCAACACATGACAGGTAGAGAGAGAGAGTGTGACATCAACACATGACAGGTAGAGAGAGAGAGTGTGACATCAACACATGACAGGTAGAGAGAGAGAGTGTGACATCAACACCTGACAGGTAGAGAGAGAGAGTGTGACATCAACACCTGACAGGTAGAGAGAGAGAGAGTGACATCAACACATGACAGGTAGAGAGAGAGAGAGTGACATCAACACATGACAGGTAGAGAGAGAGAGAGAGAGTGACATCAACACATGACAGGTAGAGAGAGAGAGAGAGAGTGACATCAACACATGACAGGTAGAGAGAGAGAGAGTGACATCAACACATGACAGGTAGAGAGAGAGAGAGTGACATCAACACATGACAGGTAGAGAGAGAGAGAGTGACATCAACACATGACAGGTAGAGAGAGATTTCAATATATGATAGGTGAAAAGAGAGAGGTCAATGTATTTAAGACAGAGAGAGAGAAAGAGTGAGGTGTTATATATATATATATATATATATATGAGACAGAATCAACCATTATATATAGAAAAAGAGAAAGACACTTGTAATAGACATAATGGAGTCACACATAATAGAAAGACACACACGTAATAGACACACAAAGTACAGAGACATACGTATAATAAAGAGACACATAATATATACATAATAGAGACACACATAATACATACATAATAGAGACACACATAATATAGAGGGACACACACCAACATAATATAGAGAGACACACACCAACATAATATAGAGAGACACACACCCACATAATATAGAGAGACACACACCCACATAATATAGAGAGACACACACCCACATAATAGATACACGCATAACAGACACACACATTTAAAATACAACATACACACACATTTAAGATGTGTAGACACAAAATTGAAAGAGACATACACAAAACAGAAAAAGACACAAAACAGAAAAAGACACATATAATAGAAAGATGTATAAAAAGAGGAACATATACATGAAATGGAGAAATACATTGGGATGAGAGAAAGAGTTTATTTTATGTTCCATATTTTTTTTTTCATCGTGATATGTTATCACACCCATTAAGAGGATAGATTTTTTTTATTCCTTATTTCTTACATACAAAAAATAACTACATTTAATTCGTAAAAATAATCGTAAAATACGTTTAAAATTTTTTTGTTTCAAATTTAAATTGTTTTCTTTTATGTGCTGTGGTGTGGGTGGAAGATGGACAACATTCAACATAAGTATACATCAGTCATCAATAGGAGAGGGGCTATAAACTCGTTAGAATCTATTAAGTCATTCATTAAAGCACAGTGGATTTTGGTAGAAGCAGACCCTATACATTTGAGGTGTACAAAAGAAAAAGAAAAGGATACAAAAATGAAAACGACCATAAGAGACAGAAGATAATAAAAAAAGTAGAATTTAAAAATATTTTGAAGTAAAATTAATATATATATATATATATATATATATATATATATACACATACACACACACACACACAATGCATAACTTGAAAAAATATTAATATTTTAAATAAAAAAAAAACTTGTTACAGTTTGCTGATGTTTTTAAAAATACTTAAAAACTTATTTTTTTGTGAACAGATAATTAGAATAAAGGAAGGTTTATAAATACATTGCTAGAAGAGAGTGCATAGCAATTAAAGTGATTACATGGAAAAATTATATTTAAAATTAAAAATTTTAAATTGGGGGACAGAAATAAAAAATTAGAAAATGCCCCATCTCTATTTAGAATGATGTAACCTGTCTCTCTCTCATATATAATTTAATAATCCTCTCTGCAAATGTATAATATATATATATATATATATATATATATATATATATATATATATATATATATTATACATTTGCAGAGAGGATTATTAAAAAGGGGGAGGGAAAATAGAGTGGAAGGAAAAAGGAAAGATTAAAAAAAAGAGTAATAACGGACAAAGAGGAAAAGAGAGGAAACAGAGAAGAAATAAAGAGAGAAAGCAGAGGGAGAGGAAAGACACAAAAGAGGGAGAAAAATAGAAAAGAGAAAGAGGAAAATAAAAAGGATGAAACAGGGGGAGGAACAGAAGGGAAGAAACGAGGGGAAGGTAGAGAACGAGGGAGAATAGCATGATGAAGATAAAGGGGGAGAATGGGGAGGAAGAAAGATAAAGTGGAGGGGGGAAGGAAGAGACAGGAAAAAACGGGAGGGGAGAAGAGGAACGAGAAAACGGGGGGGGGGAAGAAAGAGAAACGAGAAAACGGGGGGGGGGAAGAAAGAGAAACGAGAAAACGGGGGGGGGAAGAAAGAGAAACGAGAAAAGGGGGGGGGAAGAAAGAAACGAGAAAACGGGGGGGGGGGGGAAGAAAGAAACGAGAAAACGGGGGGGGGAAGAAAGAAACGAGAAAACGGGGGGGGGGGAAGAAAGAAACGAGAAAACGGGGGGGGGAAGAAAGAAACGAGAAAACGGGGGGGGGGGGGGAGAAAGAGAAACGAGAAAACGGGGGGGGGAAGAAAGAGAAACGAGAAAACGGGGGGGGGGGGAAGAAAGAGAAACGAGAAAACGGGGGGGGGGGGGGGAAGAAAGAGAAACGAGAAAACGGGGGGGGGGAAGAAAGAGAAACGAGAAAACGGGGGGGGGGGAAGAAAGAGAAACGAGAAAACGGGGGGGGGGAGAAAGAGAAACGAGAAAACGGGGGGGGGGGGAGAAAGAGAAACGAGAAAACGGGGGGGGGAAGAAAGAGAAACGAGAAAACGGGGGGGGGGAAGAAAGAGAAACGAGAAAACGGGGGGGGAAGAAAGAGAAACGAGAAAACGGGGGGGGGAAGAAAAAGGAACGAGAAAATGGGGGGGGGAAGAAAGAGAAACGAGAAAACGGGGGGGGGGAAGAAAGAGAAACGAGAAAACGAGGGGAGGGGGAAAAAAGAGAAACGAGAAAACGAGGGGAGGGGGAAAAAAGAGAAACGAGAAAACGAGGGGAGGGGGAAGAAAGAGAAACGAGAAAACGGGGGGGGGGGGGGGAGAAGGAAGAGAAACGAGAAAACGGGGGGGGGGAGAAGGAAGAGAAACGAGAAAACGGGGGGGGGAGAAGGAAGAGAAACGAGAAAACGGGGGGGGAGAGGGAAGAGAAACGAGAAAACGGGGGGGGAGAGGGAAGAGAAACGAGAAAACGGGGGGGGGGAGAGGGAAGAGAAACGAGAAAACGGGGGGGGAGAGGGAAGAGAAACGAGAAAACGGGGTGGGGGAGAAGGAAGAGAAACGAGAAAACGGGGTGGGGGAGAAGGAAGAGAAACGAGAAAACGGGGTGGGGGAGAAGGAAGAGAAACGAGAAAACGGGGTGGGGGAGAAGGAAGAGAAACGAGAAAACGGGGTGGGGAGAAGGAAGAGAAACGAGAAAACGGGGTGGGGGAGAAGGAAGAGAAACGAGAAAACGGGGTGGGGGAGAAGGAAGAGAAACGAGAAAACGGGGTGGGAAAGAAAGAGAAACGAGAAAACGGGGGGAAAGAAAGAGAAACGAGAAAACGGGGGGGAAAGAAAGAGAAACGAGAAAACGGGGGGGAAAGAAAGAGAAACGAGAAAATGGGGGGGGAAAGAAAGAGAAACGAGAAAACGGGGGGGAAAGAAAGAGAAACGAGAAAACGGGGGGGAAAGAAAGAGAAACGAGAAAACGGGGGGGGAGAAGAAAGAGAAACGAGAAAACGGGGGGGGGAGAAGGAAGAGAAACGAGAAAACGGGGGGGTGGGGAGAAGGAAGAGAAACGAGAAAACGGGGGGGGGGAGAAGGAAGAGAAACGAGAAAACGGGGGGGGGGAGAAGGAAGAGAAACGAGAAAACGGGGGGGGAGAAGGAAGAGAAACGAGAAAACGGGGGGGGAGAAGGAAGAGAAACGAGAAAACGGGGGGGAGAAGGAAGAGAAACGAGAAAACGGGGGGGGAGAAGGAAGAGAAACGAGAAAACGGGGGGGGAGAAGGAAGAGAAACGAGAAAACGGGGGGGAGAAGGAAGAGAAACGAGAAAACGGGGGGGAGAAGGAAGAGAAACGAGAAAACGGGGGGGGAGAAGGAAGAGAAACGAGAAAACGGGGGGGGGAGAAGGAAGAGAAACGAGAAAACGGGGGGGAGAAGGAAGAGAAACGAGAAAACGGGGGGGAGAAGGAAGAGAAACGAGAAAACGGGGGGGAGAAGGAAGAGAAACGAGAAAACGGGGGGGAGAAGGAAGAGAAACGAGAAAACGGGGGGGAGAAGGAAGAGAAACGAGAAAACGGGGGGGAGAAGGAAGAGAAACGAGAAAACGGGGGGGGGGGGAAGGAAGAGAAACGAGAAAACGGGGGGGGGAAGGAGGAAGAGAAACGAGAAAACGGGGGGGAAGGAGGAAGAGAAACGAGAAAACGGGGGGGAAGGAGGAAGAGAAACGAGAAAACGGGGGGGAAGGAGGAAGAGAAACGAGAAAACGGGGGGGAAGGAGGAAGAGAAACGAGAAAACGGGGGGGAAGGAGGAAGAGAAACGAGAAAACGGGGGGGAAGGAGGAAGAGAAACGAGAAAACGGGGGGGAAGGAGGAAGAGAAACGAGAAAACGTGGGGGAAGGAGGAAGAGAAACGAGAAAACGGGGGGGGAAGGAGGAAGAGAAACGAGAAAACGGAGGGGGAAGGAGGAAGAGAAACGAGAAAATGGGGGGAAGGAGGAAGAGAAACGAGAAAACGGGGGGAAGGAGGAGGAGAAACGAGAAAACGGTGGAAGGAAGAGAAAGGAGGTAACGGAGAAAAAATGGGGCACAAGATGAAGGAGGGGCGAAAAATGGGGGACAAGATGAAGGAGGGGCGAAAAATGGGGGACAAGATGAAGGAGGGGCGAAAAATGGGGGACAAGATGAAGGAGGGGCGAAAAATGGGGGACAAGATGAAGGAGGGGCGAAAAATGGGGGACAAGATGAAGGAGGGGCGAAAAATGGGGGACAAGATGAAGGAGGGGCGAAAAATGGGGGACAAGATGAAGGAGGGGCGAAAAATGGGGGACAAGATGAAGGAGGGGCGAAAAATGGGGGACAAGATGAAGGAGGGGCGAAAAATGGGGGACAAGATGAAGGAGGGGCGAAAAATGGGGGACAAGATGAAGGAGGGGCGAAAAATGGGGGACAAGATGAAGGAGGGGCGAAAAATGGAGGACAAGATGAAGGAGGGGCGAAAAATGGAGGACAAGATGAAGGAGGGGCGAAAAATGGAGGGCAAGATGAAGGAGGGGCGAAAAATGGGGAACAAGATGAAGGAGGGGCGAAAAATGGGGAACAAGAGGAAAGAGGGGCGAAAAATGGGGAACAAGAGGAAAGATGGGCGAAAAATGGGGAACAAGAGGAAAGAGGGGCGAAAATGGGGAACAAGAGGAAGGAGGGGGAGGGGAATGGGGAACAAGATGAAGGGGGAGGGGAATGGGGAACAAGATGAAGGGGGAGGGGAATGGGGAACAAGATGAAGGGGGAGGGGAATGGGGAACAAGATGAAGGGGGAGGGGAATGGGGGAACAAGATGAAGGGGGAGGGAAATGGGGAACAAGATGAAGGGGGAGGGAAATGGGGAACAAGATGAAGGGGGAGGGAAATGGGGAACAAGATGAAGGGGGAGGGGAATGGGGAACAAGATGAAGGGCAATAACAGGAGGCGGACGGAGACAGAGGGGGGAAACAGGAGGCGAACGGAGAGAGGGGGGGAAACAGGAGGCGGACGGAGAGAGGGGGGGAAACAGGAGGCGGACGGAGAGAGGGGGGGAAACCAGGAGGCGGACGGAGAGAGGGGGGGAAACAGGAGGCGGACGGAGAGAAGGGGGGGAAACAGGAGGCGGACGGAGAGAGGGGGGGGAAACAGGAGGCGGACGGAGAGAGGGGGGGAAACAGGAGGCGGACGGAGAGAGGGGGGGAAACAGGAGGCGGACGGAGAGAGGGGGGGAAACAGGAGGCGGACGGAGAGAGGGGGGGAAACAGGAGGCGGACGGAGAGAGGGGGGGAAACAGGAGGCGGACGGAGAGAGGGGGGAAACAGGAGGCGGACGGAGAGAGGGGGGAAACAGGAGGCGGACGGAGAGAGGGGGAAACAGGAGGCGGACGGAGAGAGGGGGGAAACAGGAGGCGGACGGAGAGAGGGGGGAAACAGGAGGCGGACGGAGAGGGGGGAAACAGGAGACGGATGGAGAGGGGGGAAACAGGAGACGGAGAGGGGGGGGAAATGAGAGGGGAGAAACAAAGAAATGTGGAGAAAAAAGAGGGAGAAATAAATGAGAAGTGAGAAAAAGGGGAAAGCAAAGAACGAGGAGCGAAGAAGCGAAAATAAATGACGGAAAGATATTAGAGAGATATCCGAAAGAAAAAGGAGACACATGGAAAGAGAGAAATAGAACAGAAAAGGAAAAAAAACATACAAAAAGAAAGCGGTATTTAATGCGGTATAACAACGTTCTAACGACGACATGAAGAGGAATTACATATGTATTATAATAATATTGCACACCAAAAACAATTATTATAATGCTACTTAAATTTATGTTTACACTTTTGTAGAAGAGGTGGATGACCATTTAAATTCTTTTTTTTTTTTATAACCTGAAATAGAACTGTGACATTATATATATATATATATATATATATATATATAATAAATATTGTATTGTGTGTGTGTGTGTGTTGTGTGTGTGTGTGTACACAAATAAGCATGTGATCATTCTTATAAACACATTCCGACATGTGTAAATGTGTAAACGCAGAATAGACGAGTAAAGGGGTAGGAGAAGGTGATTGAACAATGGATGTAAGTATGCTCAGAATAATTAACAAATACCCTCCGATGAAAGGTAAGAGAAAACAGTTTAAGTTTAAAATGATAAGTAGGCAAAATTTATATAATAATATATATATATATATATATATATATATATATACACACACACTAGTTCATTTTTAAATAAAATTTTAAAATATTGAAACTTTTTTTTCGAATATTGATTTCTATTCGAACCGATCTAATATATATATATATATATATATATATATATATATATATATATGTGTGTGTGTGTGTGAGCGAGAGATTTCGTGTTATAGAATAAAAAATATAGTGCTCAATTACTCGTCCAAGAGCATGTATAATAATTACATTTTAATTTATATTATACATTCGTTTGATCTTCCATCGATACCTGCAGTTTCACGGTAACTTTCAAAACTCAGACCGCAGAGCTAAAGATACCAAATGTAGCTGATTTTTCGTTTTGATAGTTTAATCCACTATATTATAATATGAAAATCAATTTCTGAAAATCAGCAGAGATGAACCGATCTAAGGAGACCTTGCATCTATAAACAGATCAATAACCTTTCAACTGTGGCTGTATAACAATAATAATTGGATTATTATCTTTACATTTTATTACAGTTCCATGGTCTATACAATCCGCGGAAGCGTCCTCATCAATCTGAAAGTTTTATAGATTTTAATACAAATTGAAACTCCGGTGAAAGTATACGAATAGTTAACAAAGCACCCAGTCCTCGTCATGCTAAGATTGGGTTTCTACATATAAAATTATTTAGAAACCCATTCTTTACAAGACGGGGGAAGGGCTTTGTTAACAATTCTATTCTAAACCAAAAACTCATTTGTTATTCAAATATCTAAAAATAAAACGTAAGAGATTAATACATTACTGATAGCTGGATGAACAATGAAACTGCAGTAAATTGTTCAGATAAGCAATATTGATAATTGTGTGTAATATATATATATATAAGTTATTAAAATATATGGCAATTAAACTACACCATATATTTTCAAACTTACCTAGCTCTACTAGC
>NC_136515.1:38357059-38399559 GCF_053919585.1 Euprymna scolopes
GCATACATACATAGTACACGCATACATACATGTATATGTACACGCATACATACATGTATATGTACACGCATACATACATGTATATGTACACGCATACATACATGTATATGTACACGCATACATACATGTATATGTACACGCATACATACATGTATATGTACACGCATACATACATGTATATGTACACGCATACATACATGTATATGTACACGCATACATACATGTATATGTACACGCATACATACATGTATATTTACACGCATACATACATGTATATTTACACGCATACATGTATATTTACACGCATACATGTATATTTACACACATACATGTATATTTACCACATACATACATGTATGTACACACATACATACATGTATGTACACACATACATACATGTATGTACACACATACATACATGTATGTACACACATACATGTATGTACACACATACATACATGTATGTACACACATACATACATGTATGTACACACATACATACATGTATGTACACACATACATACATGTATGTACACACATACATACATGTATGTACACACATACATACATGTATGTACACACATACACACATGTATGTACACACATACACACATGTATGTACACACATACACACATGTATGTACACACATGTATGTACACACATGTATGTACACACATACACACATGTATGTACACACATGTATGTACACACATACACACATGTATGTACACACATACACACATGTATGTACACACATGTATGTACACACACATGTACCACACACACTTGTATGTACACACACACACACACATGTACACACACACACATGTATGTACACACACACATGTATGTACACACACACATGTATGTACACACACACACACGTATGTACATACACACACACGTATGTACATACACACACACATGTACGTACACACACACGTATGTACATACACACACACATGTACGTACACACACACATGTACGTACATACACACATGTACGTACATACACACATGTACGTACATACACACATGTACGTACATACACACATGTACATACATACATACATACACACACATGTATATACATACATACATGTATATACACACATACAGACATACACACACACACACACACACATATTCAATAGTTCAAACAATTGTTACAGTGTATAGATCACAACTGGGCTATATCGTTAAAAAAATGGTCAATTGTCGTTCAGTAAAACAAATTATGAATATTCTGGCGTTTAAAATCGTAAAAATATGTAAGGAGGTTAGTGACACTTTTCATGACTGCTTTCCATAGCAACCACCTCGCTTCAGCGACTACTGTTTCTACTAATTCACTGCTGTCGCAGAAAGCGGATGACAAGTGAAACACAGAATGAAAGCATGAAAGGGAGCTAATTGGGTGGATTTTATTGAAAGCAGACGACTGTCGTACATTGTTATTACATATGTGATTATGGGGGCCAAAAAATAATACTGAAATTAAGCAAAGAACTAGTGAATTTATTAGAAGCCTGGAAAAATCATGGATTACAATAAATAAAAAAAATGCGAGTATGAAAAGTAATATGGTTAAGCTTAAACCTGGAAAAGTAAAGGACTAGTCGTTAAAGCTAGAAAAGCAAGGACAAGATGTTCTAGTTAAAAATATAATTTATAACTGAAAATATTGCAGCATTAAGATTTTTTAATTCAATTTATAACATTATATGATCAATTCTTAATGCTGTAGACAATCCCACCGCTCTTGCTTGCATCTTGTCTATCAAAAACATTGTCATAAAAACGAGCTTGTATTTAATAATATTTACACTCCTTTCCAAAGTCCAACCATATTAATTTCTTAACTTGTAGACATAGTTTCATGATTAAAACTATGTTTTGGTTTTGATTCTAATTGAGGACACTCAATTTATTTATTTTTTTTAAATCACGACTATATATTTGAGTACAATATAATATGAAATAATTGACTATATAATAATATAAATACGAAATTTGCATAAATTAAAATATCATATTTGAGCTTATTTTACGACCAGACAACACCGGACACTCCTGCTAGTATATATTAACTACACATACAAATAATTCTAATGGAGATTTGGTATATATATATATATATATATATATATATATATATATATATGTGAAACTATACTATTATTTGATTATACTATTATAGTTTTTTAGCAATTAATTCACTTTCCTGTACTATTTCAGATGAATGTACGATGTTTAAATGCTCAATTCAGGGAGGATAGTATCTGTTCTATGCTTATGATACAATCCTCTCAGGCATTACTTCCTGATTTGGGATGAGGGCAGTATAGTAGTTTTGTCATGATACTTACCTACAAGACCACCAAAAATATTTAACCAGAGGAAGCACATATATTTGTTAATATATAGAACTAGTAGGGAGACCCGATGTTGTTAGGGATTAAATAATGATTTTTATTATTATCAATAAAATCAATCATTTTTTAATCAAATAGATAACTTGCTTGCTTTAGTTGGGGACCCATCGCAGTGCATCAGGAGGAAGCTTCACAGTGGCAGTCCACAATACATTGCACTGTAGAGAACCTACTGTTGATTTTATGAAATTATTTTTATATATAATGGGTTTAATTAAAATTTAAATGCAAAAGTTAAGTATCATAGGTCAATTGTGCTTTAAAGAGAAACATTCATTTCGAACGAACCCGCCATATCAAAAAACCTACTATTGATTTTATATGCCAGGCTTTTCTGCTTGTATGGTAATAAAACTTGTCAAAATCGCCTGTACCTTCTTTTTTCAGATTTTTTGGATTATTGATACTTATCAAAGACATTCCAATCTCTGTCCTGCTCTAAGTAAATCTGTCGACCTAGTCCACAAATTCCAAAATTTCATCATGACAAGTTTCAAGAAAAAATACACGATTAAACCCGGTTCTCCAACTTCCAACGTAGACCCCTACTACCATGTCTCCTTCTCCAACATCAGGGGTCTTCGTTCTAACCTTCCAGAGGTTGAAACCCAATTACAGGAGACTAAACCAGACCTTTTATTTTTAAGTGAAACTGGCATTGGACAGGCTATTTCCCTAGATGAGTTTGCAATTTCAGGATACTCTAACTTAACTTCTAAATCTGACCCCCAAGATCGCCATGGGCATGGAATATGTGTCTATATTAAAGATAGCTTTCCATGTGGGAGGGACATCTCCAGGGAAGATCCTAACTTACCCTATATGTGCTTTCGGGTTGCTTTAGCTCACACTACTGCATTTATATTTACTCTCTATCGCCCCCACAACAGCGGAGTTACTATCTTTCAAAGCATATCTGAGAAAATTGACCAAGTCCTTTCTACTTATCCTTCAGCTAACATTCACGTATGTGGAGACTTCAATGTTCACAACGTCGAATGGTTGACCCACTCAAACAAGACCGATGATGAGGGGAGGTTCTGTCATGATTTCTCCATTGCCTATGACCTCACTCAGATTGTTCAGGAACCTACCCGTGTGCCCGATAATGACGGCCAGTATGCGAGCCTACTAGACCTTTTTCTCACAACTTGCCCTGAACTATGTTCAGTTTCTGTTCTGTCGCCTCTTGGATCTTCCGACCACTCTGTTGTATCAATTAAGATAAAAATGAAATGTAATAAGTCCCCAGACGTACCTCTTCATCGTACAGTATATCGATACACTAAGGCTGACTGGGATAGCTTCCGTACATTTATATCTGATCTACCTCTGCATTCCATGTTTAAAAAGGATGTGTCCTCTATAGTATTAGACCTAACTGAATGGTTAATTGTCGGTATTGACCATTTCATACCCTCTAAAAAGTTTCAGCAAAAACCTAACAGCCAGCCATGGTTCTCTCCAGAATGTGCTGCTGCCATTGCGCACAGAAATCACTTTTTCCACTGCTTCAAACGTAATAGATGTATGGAAACTAAAGCCGTTTTCAGGACTGCCAGCAACCATTGTAAGAAAGTAATAAGGAACGCAAGAGTGTTGTATGCTCAATCTGTTAAGTCCAAAGTAGCTGAGCAGAGGCTTGGTTCCCACCAGTTTTGGCAAATAGCAAACAGAATCCTGAATAGAAGCGTGTGCTCCATCCCAACTATTATCAATGGACCTGAGGTAATCTCGTCAGCATCAGACAAAGCCAAACTCTTTGTCAAGAACTTTGCAGCTAATTCTACCCTTTGCAACCAAGACCGCCAACCTCCAATATTTCCTCCTGTATCAGAAAACACGCTATGTGATATACGTATATCTGTACGTGATGTTGCCAAGCTAATCAAAAACCTTGATTCCAGTAAAGCAACTGGCCCTGATGGTATTCCAATTATAGTACTCAAAAAACTTCAACCTGAATTAGCGCCCATCCTTACAAAACTGTTTAAACGTTGTCTTAAGGAGAATAGTTTCCCATCTCCCTGGAAAATCTCATCAGTATGCCCTGTATTTAAGAATTCAGGTGATCGCTCATCCCCCTCTCAGTACAGGCCAATAAGTCTCCTGTGCGTCATGAGTAAGTTGCTAGAATCTGTGTTAAATACAGAAGTAATCAAACATCTCAACAAAAATAACCTTCTTAGTGACACTCAATATGGTTTCCGTTCTGCTAGATCTACAGCAGATGTCCTTACAGTTATATCGCATAGGATTAGCAAATCTCTCGACGGTGGCAATCTTTCTAGGGCAATTGCTCTTGACATATCTAAAGCCTTTGATAGGGTATGGCATAAAGGTTTACTTCATAAGATCGCTAGCTATGGTATAGCTGGAAAAGTCTTCTCAATTATTAAATCATTTCTTTCTGATAGGTTCATAAGAGTAGTAGTTGAGGGGCAAAAATCAGAAGCTCACAGTATTAATGCCGGTGTCCCTCAGGGATCCATCCTGGGCCCAACTCTTTTCCTGATCTACATTAATGATCTTCCAAATCATATCCTTACATCATTTGTAGACATTTATGCTGACGACACTACCATTTATGGTACCACATCTAAGACAGTAAACGACCAAGTTCTCTCCAATTCTCTCTCCTCTGATCTTGAGCACGTAGTACAATGGGGAAAGGAGTGGCTGGTTACTTTTAATGCATCTAAAACCAAGCTTCTCTCTTTACATCATCAACATTCTAATTCACATTTGTCATCAATTGAAATGAATGGCTCTCGTCTTCAGGAGGCCTCAAGTTTTGACAAGCTTCTGGGCTTGACCATTACTCCTGATCTTAAATGGAACACGTATATCAAATCTGTTGCCAAAGCCGCTGGAAAAATGGTGGGATCTTTCTATCGATCCAGTAGATATCTCACTGCTGATGCTATTCTCTACCTATATAAGAGCCAGGTACGTCCAAGGATGGAATACTGTTGCCACATCTGGGCAGGAGCTGCTAGAAAGGACTTGTCCTGCCTTGATAGAGTTCAAAATAGACTTCGTAGCCTCGTAGGAGATGTCCTTTTCTCCTCCTTGCAACCTCTATCTCACAGAAGAGATGTTGCGAGTTTGTCTCTGATGTATCGTTATTTTCATGGAAAGTGTTCAACTGAGCTTCAATCTATGGTCCCCCCTCACCAAACTTTCACAAGAAACACTCGTCTAGCTGTAAACACTATCAATAATTTCCCCCACTCTTTATCTGTGCCTAAACCTAAACGTAGATTCCATGAACAAAGCTTCTTTCTTAGAACTGCACGCCTGTGGAATTGTATTCCGTTTTCCTGCTTTCCGGCTGACTACAATATGGTTGTGTTCAAGTCTAAAGTAAATAAGTTCTTGATGAGCCGTTCCATATAAGTGATTAAATTTACCAAATTTTCATTACTAATGATTACTTAATTGACCAATTTCTACTGTACACTCTTTAACCCTTATCCTTGAGTGGCCTCTGGGCCTTGATAATGTGGTGATGCCTTTGTAAAAAAAAAAAAAAAAAAAAAATACAAAACCTATCTAAGACCACTGCCTTATATATAAAGTATTTTTGTATAAAATTTAAAAATCAGCCCAGCCGTTTTAGAGCCCACAGGGAACGAACTCACAGGGAAAGTTTCTTTTATACAACAGTAGAGAGTGTATATTGAACTAGAAGAATACCCGTTCCAGGACAAGTAAAATTAATTTCCCCCAACAAAATAGTTTTGCAACACTTATGTCACCGTATGAAGATTAAAATTAAGATGATACTAAATCTAGAATCCTATAGAAATTTTAAAAAGAAATAGAAATTATAGGAATTTTTTTTAATTGATGTCTAATAACTATGGATCAAATTTAATGTAAATCTGAAATATTTAAATTTTCAAATAGATAATTGTGACCATATTATATAACTAAAAAAACTTTAAAGAAACTGAAATTTGGCAAATATTTATTAATTCATGCTTAATATCAATTGTTAAAGTTTCACAAAAAAAAATTTAAAAAAGAAAATCAGGTATCCGAATTTTTATACCTCCTTTAAATTAAACTAAATATAGCCTACATTAAGAACTCTTATACATAGCAGCTGTGTTCCAAAACTCAATGATCAGATAATGAGTGAATCCTGTACAGCCAAACATAAATATTAGGACAGGTTGATTTGCAACTTTTTTCAGAAAATCAACAAGGCACTGGTGATGATAGTTGGGATTTGATGTGATAAGAACATATACCAAAAATTAGATTCCTATCTGGAACCGAAAATTGAGTATTTAATTTTTAAAATCGTGTGGAAAAAATGCTGAGAAATCATTTTCATAGCATTTTACACAACGCTGAAATTTCACTATTTTTATAAAAAATTCAATAAAATTGATATATTTATATGAAATACATTGAAAGAAAAATACATTAATTATAATTTATGAATCAAAACTAGCAAAATATCTCAACTTTTACTACATTGATTAAACAAAAATTGTAAATAAAAGCTTTTAAATTCCACAATTCCAAAGGATATGTGAAGATGCATTACACAATATAACAAGTTGATACAAGTTACATAACCATGTATTTTAATTTTTTATTAAACGCAATAATAAAAACTTATAAGAGAACTAAATTGTTCTGTAATTTCCTGAAGGTCTAATTTGGTGGCACAATGACTTTGTAATGTGTCTGTCTTGCTTTCTGCCCATATACAATTTTTTGAGAAAAATCAATCAAATTTGACAAGTGTTGCTGCAAAATTGATAGCAGTAATCTTTTTCAGGCTTTTTTTTTTGGTTATTCACTATTTCTGGAAAAAAAAAACACAAAAACATTATTTGAAAACACTTTTTTTCTTAATATTTTTGTGATGTAATATGAATAAAACTGACTATTTGGGTAATTGAGAAAACTTATAAAATGTAATGGATAAATATTTATTTACCTAATAGACAAAATCGTTTGAATGCTATCTTCTCTTACATCCAATTCATCTGAATTTATCATCAATATTATATTTTCCGGAAGTAATGCAAAAGCACTATATTTTTAACTGTTTAAAACAGTAATTTGGATTTCAGTTAACTGTTGCTTTGTTCTCTGAATCATATTAAAAATATACTGATGTTGGTTAAAAAAAATTATTGTCAGTTTTGATCTGAAACCAACCAACTGCATACACTTGGGTGATAAATTTGGCCAGAATGTTTAATTTATCATAGTGTTTGAGGATAGACACCTCTGGTCCATAAACACATTAACCTTGTGGCTAATGTTAGCCATCTTGCTTGATTCAAGGGCCCAATTTTTAAGCTGCATATCTTAGGTTAACTTCAAGAAATGCCAACAGCATACTCTAAAAGTAGCCTCTGGTCTTCACTTAAATTATTTGTTTCTTCTGCTGTCAGATAATGATGATCGAGAGGGACACTAAATTTTTAGACTTCTACTTGAGGCAAATCTTGATAATTATTGATACGTTTCCCCAAAGGACCAGTAAATGTTGTTAGGCTTTTTGTTTCATCAATTAATTAAAAAAACAAATTTCTCTAAATGGCAGTTCTAGTGGAACCTGAAAATTGCAAAATTTGCATATTTGATAATAGACCAGAATACATAATAAATACCAATATATTATTTTATTTTCCACAAAAAAAAGGAACATAATTGCAGCTGAATCCATAGAATTAATTTTATCTCCTTGTTGGGAGGATAAGTGCAGACTATGTGTCTTGTTTGACAATTTTCTGTCTTGCACTTTACTGCAAAGTCATCACATCTCAAGACAGGAAGTTTACAGCTACAAGAAGATATTTATCAAACAGTCTGTCTAGCAGTTCTTTCATTCTTTTCACTTTGATTGCTGCCAGAGATTTCTTGTCAATCTGTTTGGCCCTCTTATAGCAAAATATATTGACCTTCTGTCCTATATAACATTCCCTTAACAAGGGCAATTGTGGATTGACTGCTTGGCAATTAACTTAGTAGGGATAACTGTTTGAAGAAATAAATAAACTGGATGACTTGTCATGAAGTAGGGGGTGCCGGTTCATCGAAACGACAAGGTAGACAAGCAAATATTTGTGAACCATTGGTTAAAACTGAATGTCATGCTTTTACTGATATTTTAATCTGAAAAGTAAAATAAATGGATGATAACTGAAGGAAACTGTTTTAGGCTATCTTCCAGTTTCATATGTAAAAAAATAAATAAGTGCTAGTTATGATAAGAAGTAATGAAAAACTTTGTAGAGTTGAATTAGATGCATTGAAGAGAGAGGACCAAACCAAATCAGAGGCATAGTTGTATTCAGTTTAGACATTTTTTTTTTTCGTAGACTTTAGTTCCGCCTTCGATAACATGAATTTATCCATTAAGAGATTCATTCTTGCTGTAGCTGTGCCATTTTAAACGAGTGTTTAGAGTTTGAAAAACCAGTGCTTGTGCATCTGTTACCATGCTATTTTTAATAGTATTTTCAAGTTAAATTTAATTTTTACGCTATTATTTTTTTATTAATTTGTTAGGTGAAAATACAGAATAGTTACAAATCGCCCTCCTATCCTCCCCATGTTAAGAATGGCTTTCTAAATAATAAAGTTATTTTACCACAATAACATAGATGCACAAGTACCGAAAAACCTTTAAAGCAGTTTCCTTATTTACTCGTATTACCCTTTGTGGGTTATCTGATTTTAAAACTATAATTTTAGAAGAAAAATACTGCTTAAAAACAATTACTCCCTAAAAATAAAAATTTGCCACTAATTTTCTGCAAAGTATTTTTTATTAAATAGAAAAACTTGAAAATTTACGTGGTTATGTTTCGTAAAGAATGTATAGAATAAAATTGTATGGGCTATTTTTTTTTTTTTTTTTTTAAATATAAAACTGGAGTATTACCATATTTTAATAAAAATTCCAAATAGAATTTGATGTGAAATATTAGGTTGGTGCAAAAATAATGTGTTTTGACGTTCCTTTGAATGTCAAAAATAGACATTAAGTCTGCACTAACCTAATAAAAAAACAAATTAAGAAAACAAATGCTTAAATTCACTGCAGACACTTGTAATATAATATATATTTTAAACAAGTCTTTCATTTCTCCTTTCGAAATAATTAAGCCTAAAAATCGTAACATTTTTATTTTCAATAGCGATAACGAGCGTATGTTTACAACAGTGAAATCTAAAATGCCCCCTCCCCAAAAGTTCCTGAAATGAAAAAGCAAACGTTGGTTGCTATTTTATTAATTAATTCACTAGCGGGGCTAGCCGGCGTTGCTCGGGACCGTATAAACAATGAGAAAATTAAAGCTGATTTGGAACATATTTGTTATTCTTCGGATAAAGGAATTTTGGATGTCTATGTATCATTAGCTTTTTCGAGCAAAAGAATATTTTACCTACCCTAGAACGGGTATTACACGTATCAAATAATTGTACCTTATCTAGGATAAGTAATTTATACCATATATATGAAATAATGTTTCCTTTGCGGGGATAGGTAATATATAACACATATTTAAAATAATTTTACCTACACTCGGACGGGTAATTAAAAAGCATACATGAAACAATTTCACATACTATCGACAGGTATTGTACAACATGTTAAATAATTTCTCTTACCATCAAGGCTACCATAATTTTAAGAAAACAAACAATTTTTAGAAAGTAGATCATTAGACTTTCTAAATTAGTACATAAATACATCATCTTGGTTAAGAATTAGACAACCATTGTTTCATCATAAATTTCAATATTACTGGGTTTTTTCCTTCGTCATTATCGGCACTAAAATTGTAAGAAAAATTATGACATTTTTTAACAATGTCTCAGTAGGATTTTCAAATTAATGCATAAATACATTGACACAGTTAGTGATTAGACAACCTTTGCTTCATTATCAAATTCCACATTACTGTGTTTCATTTTAATTCCCCACTACCGACACCAGATTTTTTTTGAAAAATACTTCATTTTCTGAAGATTACTCAGGTTTTACAAACAAATACACAAATGTGTTAAGTTTAGTGATTAGACAACCCTTGCTTCAGTACAAAATTCCACATCACTGTGTTCTATTCCCCCCGACTACCGATGCCATATTTTTAAGTGAAATGATATCATTTCTGGAACATAACTGAACAGGTTTTCCAAGTAAGTATAGAAATGCATTAACATGGATTGTGATTAGGCAACTTGTACTTTACCACAAATTTCAATATTAATATAGTTATTCCCTCCCACATACCAACAACATAATAGTAAGAGACATTATGTATTTTCAGGAATATGATTCCAGATATTCTATATTTTTGGAATATGACATTGTGGGACATTGCTTTGTAACCCCAAAACGGTCATTACTCTCTCTCCAAACAACCCCAAAAGAGAACTAAAGAGCTTGTTTAAAATTAACATAATCATTCTTCTTTCTATCCCCCACTACAACCATCACATAATTCCCGGATGATAACATTAAAAATTCAAAAAATATGGATCACCCCCTACAGAAATTGGCCTAGTAATCTTTCATAGAAAACCAACAATCTATATGAATTAATCTAATTTTGAGATCGTAAACTGTTTCAGCCATATCCAGAATCGACTTCATAAAGTAATTTTGAGATTGCAAATTGTTTAAGCCATTTCTAGGACAAACTTTCTACCACCCTTATATAATCCAAGCGACGCTGCGTATTCTGCTTGTATATATATATAACCAAGACAATGTTGCTTGACTTTGGTGATCTACATAAAGCATTTGGTATGCCCAAGTAGTCACCCATCTGATAATGACCAGGCTACATGTTGCTTAACTTTAGTGATCTATACAAATTATTTGGTATTCCCAAGTAGTGACCCATCTGATAATAACTAAGAACATGTTGCTTAACTTTGGTGATCTACATAAGGCATTTTGTATTCCCAAGTAATCACCCATCTGATAATAGCCATGCTCCATGTTGCTTAACTTTAGTGATCTATACAAAGCATTTGGTATTCCCAAGTAGTCACACATGTTATAATGACCAAGACAATGTTGCTTAACTTTGGTGATCTACATAAAGCATTTTGTATTTCCTAGTAGTCACCCATTTGTTAATGACCAAGATAATGTTGCTTAACTTTAGAGATCTATACAAAACATTTGTTATTCCCAAGTAGTCACCCGTCTGATAATGACTAGGCTACATGTTGCTTAACTTTAGTGATATACATAAAGCATTTCGTATTATCCAAGTAGTCACTAAGAACATGTTGCTTAACTTTGGCGAACTACATAAAGCATTTGGTATTCCCAAGTAGTGACCCATCTGATAATAACCAAAACAATGTTGCTTAACTTTAGTGATCTACATGAAGCATTTTGTAGTCCCAAGTAGTAACCCATCTTCAAAATTGTCAAATTGGACCTGTAGTGCAGAAGGACCTTCAAAATTGTCAAGTCAGACTCATACTGCACAAGCACCTTCACAATTGTTAAATCAGACCTTTACTGCACAAGCACTTTTAAAAATTGTTGAATCGTACCTATACTGAACAAGCACCTTCAAAATTGTCAAATCGGACCTATACTGCAGAAGCACCTTCAAAATTTTTCAAATCGGACCTATACTGCACAAGCACCTTCAAAATTCTCAAGTTGGACCTATACTGCACAAGCACCTTCAAAATTCTCAAGTTGGACCTATACTTCACCTATGTTATACAATCCCGAGCGATGCTGGGTATTCTGCTAGTACATATCCACCTATGTCATACAATCCCGGGCACCGCCGGCTGCTCTGCTAGTACATATACACCTACTTCATCCAATCCCGGGCTATGCCAGGTATTTTGCTAGTACATATATCCTCATATGTAATCCAATCCTGGGTGATGCTGGGTATTTGGCTAGTACATATATCAACCAATTTTTTTTCCAATCCCAAATGACGCCGAGTGCTCTAGGAAAAATTCCATAAATTTTATCCAATCCCAGTCCATGCCGGGTAATCTGCTAGTGCTATGTCATACAATCCCGGGCGACGCTGGGTATTCTGCTAGTACATATACACCAATTTTAACCAATCCCTGGCTACGCCGGGTATTCTGCTAATACATATATCCAGCTATGTAATACAATCCCGGGCGACGCCGGGTATTAGGCTAGTACATATATCCGATCCCAGGCAACGCTGGGTATTCTGCTAGGAAACATTCAATGTATTTCCACCTATGTCGGGTAATCTGCTAGTACATAATACTTTTATATGAATTCCTTAAAACCCTTCCTCCTTAACTGAAGATTATATAAAAACATAACCTCCCAATACTAAGAATGGCTTTCTGAATAATGGTTTTATTTCAGAATTTGGAATCAGCAGTTTAGCGATATGTGATGTTTGGAATATAACATCTTGTCTCAATATAATATACCATAAATATATAATATGCATTTTTTTTTTACTTGGTCTTTTGGCTAAGATCAAAGTGTAGTATCTGTTCTTAGAATTCAAGCGGTTTCATCTTTCGCCCCACCCCCACTAAGAAAATAAGGAGGAGGCCATGCTTTGCATGTCAAGCTTTAGAGAAACAAACGCTATTCGAAAATAAGGATAGCCTTCTAAATAATGTTTTTCGTTCAGATGTGATTTTTGGAATATGACATCTTGTCTCAATTTAGTAATCGATAAATATAAATTATGTATCTTTTTATAATAGAAGATAATGCTCAGTAGAAAATTTAGCTGTATAAGACGGTTACTTGGTCTTTTGGCTAAAATCAACATGTATCTGTTCTTAGAATAAAAGCGGTCTCATCTTTCGCCACCCTCCCACTAAGAAAATAAGGGGGAGGGCATAGCTTGGATCTCAAGCTGTACAGAAACAAACGTTACTCGAAAATAAGGAGGATTTATGCCTTGGATGTGATCAAATCCATTCACTCACATTTCGTATATGTAATGTTTTATATTTAGATGCATTGTCTACATTTTAAAACCTAGTAAAACTGTAACATGTTTTTGACTCCTAATGGGGGTATGAGACGAATGGATTCGCCAATCATTTTTATAAGCACCGGCTGCACTAAACAACCAATGAAAACGTTTCAAAATTATAAAAATTGTCGAATTTTGGATTCAATCAGTTCGCCGTTAACTATGCCACGGACCGCATTTGATTCTTGGCTGCAATCTTTGTTACTGATCTGACCTACACCGCCATCTTTGTTCAACACAATGTCTCAAAACTTAATAGGTTATGAGCCCAGCCACCGTCTTTTCTTTGACGGATCGGAATCTAAATTCGAATTGTGGCAGGTAAAATTTCTGGGATAACTACACGAAGTCATACAATCTCCAACAGAGAATCCAAACGACGCCGAATTTCTCGAAAAGAACGTGACTGTCTTTGCAGAACTGATTCAATGTTTAGACAATAGAAGTCTGTCTCTGATTATAAGAGACGCATTGGATGATGGAAGGAAAGCATTGAACATATTAAGAGAACATTATTTATCAAAAGGGAAACCGAAAATTATATCGTTATATACAGAACTAACATCTCTGAAACGTAACGAGGATGAAACGATTACCGATTACATTATAAGGGCAGAAACAACCGCCAATGCCTTAAAACTCAGGTGAAATAATAAGCGATAGCTTGTTGATATCAATGACCCTCAAGAGACTTCCAGCCGATTTAAAACCATTTACAACTGTTATAAATCAGAAAGACAAACCCATAAATTTCAGCGAATTTAAAGTGGCATTGCGCAGTTACGAAGAAACTAATCGTATGCTCGTGGACAATAATAACTCCAGCAATATTATGAAGTTCAAAAATGCTTCTCGAAAGCAGACACCACCAAATTACGCACCTCACCGCAACGTATTCTCCAAAAGTAATTTTCCCAAGAAAAAGAATAAAATTATCTGCTATAATTGTGGACGACCCAACCACAAAAGCTTCCAATGTTGATATTAATGCTCTAAAATGGACTCCGTAAAAAACGTTGAGAATTTTGAGGAAGAACATACATTTCTATTCACATGTAACTTTGACAATACCACAAACGGTAAAAATCTCCTTGTAGACTGTGGTGCTACAGCATCACCAAGGAATCTGATTTTATTAATTTTGATTCAAACTTTAATCCTCAAAGTCATTTTGTCGAACTTGCCGACGGTAGTCAAATAAATGATATAGTCTTGAAAAGAGGCGATGCTAAAATATACCTAAAAAAATAATAAAGGCGAAATCTGTAACTGTATTCTAAAGAATGCTCTGTTCATACCTACATTTAAGCAAGACATATTTTCCGTGCAGGCTGCAATTAAACAAGGCGCGAATATACAATTTGGCCAAAATACATCAAAATTGATATACCCCAATGGAACTGTATTTGACATTAAAGAAAATGAACGACTATATTATTTAAAAAGTATGGTTCCCTAAAAAACTGCCTGTCACGACTTGGAAACCGGGCATAAAATTCTAGGACACTGCAACACAGCTGATATTAAAAAATTACCAAATGTAGTTGAAGGCATGAAAATAATACCTTTAGACGATCTCCCAACTTGTGATGTGTGTGCACAGGGGAAAATGACAAGAGATATAAGCCAAACGCCAGACAAAAAAGCTACGAAAATTCTCTCACTTGTGCATTGTGACTTAGCAGGTCCGATCAGCCTGATGGGGAGAAATAATCTAAGGTACATTTTGAACTTTATTGATGATTTCTCCGGTTTAATTATGGTTTATTTTCTAAAAAAACATACATTTTCCTCTTTTATATATATACTAGCGGGGGGTACCCGGCGATGCCCGGGTGTCTTGAGGTAAATCAAAACTCCGGGTGGGGTTAAATAAAAGAAAATGTTTTGGTAGGTAAGTATGAGAATCGAACTCGTACCCTTGAGTTGGAAATTAATGTATGAAAAAAAAAAAAAAAAAAAAAAAAAACGGGCGACATTACCCATTAGGCCACCGCGACATACATACAACATAACCAGCTTTGAATTTATTTATTGAACTATAAAAACAAGCGTGCGCAATAAAAGTTAACTCTGCTGCTTCCATTTGACCTAATTAAGAAGGTCAAATAGAAGTCACGCAGTTGTTTATCCAAGTTTGACTATTTTTGTTTTTTTCCCCCAACAGATGTTGGGGGGGGGGGGGACCAGCTCCCAATTGTCCAGATTGAATAACAATTGTCTGATGTACAACATTGATCAAAGCTGATTGCTTCTGGACATTTCCCGGCGCAATGCCGAGAACGTTGTTCGTTTTTAACTTTGAATTAGTTTCGCTTTTTATACGAAAAAGCCTCATCAACATGCGAGAAGCCAAAATAGCAATAATTTTGTAAAAGTCGACGTAAATAAATCTAGATGCAACGCACTTTCCCAAATCGTACATATTATTATTTAGGATCCATATAAACAGTTGTAAGCGATCGTAACGACATCGGAACCGTGTGCGAGAAAAAAAAAATATTTCGTATAGGTAATTTTTATGTCAAACCCCAACTATCATCACCATTGCATCACTGGGGTTTCAAAATCAACCTGCTCAAATACACATGTCTAACTTTATATATAGATTAGTGTTGGGTCGATTAATCAAAACCGGCAATCGGAAAAATTGGAGCATTTTGAGGTATTGAAATCGGTATTGGAAAAATTTGAGCCTATTTTCCAATCCCAAAACCGATTCCATTAATTATCATTTTTATTTAATTTAAGGATCATCTTCCACTGCTTGTAATAATAAAATAATGTTTGATTTAAACTTCCAGTAAGACAAAAATCTCTAGATCATCCCGTCACAAGTGTGTTTTTATATTTTTAGAAAATACATGCACATTTAAGATATGTTTTGACAGTAATCAAGACAAAATAACTTTTATAGTCAAATATTTACAGATTTATAAAGAATCGGAATCAGTAATTGTATCGGAATCAAGAATTTAGTACGGAATCGGTAATTGTATCAGAATCGGGGAAAAGTATTGGAATCATCCCATCACTAATATAGATATTAAATATTAAGAAGGCATCACTAATATAGATATTAAATATTAAGGCATCACTAATATAGATATTAAATATTAAGAAGGCAACAAATATGGAAGACAGTTATTGCTGAGGATACAGTTAGGAGATTTGAAGTTCCTATCCCGTCGCGGTTACCACCTGACGAAGGCCAGAGGAATAGTTGGCTGAAATACACACAATAACCCTTATCCCCGAGTGGCCTCTGGGCCTTGATAAGTCGTGACTTCCTTGTAAAAAAAAAAAAAAAAAAAAAAAAAAAATCACTAATATAGATATTAAATATTAAGACATCACTAATATAGATATTAAATATTAAGAAGGCATCACTAATATAGATATTAAATATTAAGAAGGCATCACTAATATAGATATTAAAAAGGCATCACTAATATAGATATTAAATATTAAGGCATCACTAATATAGATATTAAATATTAAGACATCACTAATATAAATATTAAATATTAAGACATCACTAATATAAATATTAAATATTAAGAAGACATCACTAATATAGATATTAAATATTAAGAAGACATCACTAATATAGATATTAAATATTAAGAAGACATCACTAATATAGATATTAAATATTAAGAAGACATCACTAATATAGATATTAAATATTAAGAAGACATCACTAATATAGATATTAAATATTAAGAAGAGGAGAAAGTAGGTCTTGAGTTTACTTTTAGTAGCTGCATAACTTATTTTCTTTATTTTGTCCTTTGGGTCTCAAATTATATGATTTATGTTTCTGACAAAGAGGAAAGAATTGCTGTTTTTTGACTCAGAATCTATTCCATCTTACAATTATTGTTGGCAAGTTTTTTGATTTTGAAGGACTATTTTTTTGTATGGCATCACTAATATAGATATTAAATATTAAGGCATCACTAATATAGATATTAAATATTAAGAAGACATCACTAATATAGATATTAAATATTAAGAAGACATCACTAATATAGATATTAAATATTAAGAAGACATCACTAATATAGATATTAAATATTAAGAAGACATCACTAATATAGATATTAAATATTAAGAAGACATCACTAATATAGATATTAAATATTAAGAAGACATCACTAATATAGATATTAAATATTAAGAAGACATCACTAATATAGATATTAAATATTAAGAAGACATCACTAATATAGATATTAAATATTAAGAAGACATCACTAATATAGATATTAAATATTAAGACATCACTAATATAGATATTAAATATTAAGACATCACTAATATAGATATTAAATATTAAGACATCACTAATATAGATATTAAATATTAAGACATCACTAATATAGATATTAAATATTAAGAAGACATCACTAATATAGATATTAAATATTAAGAAGGCATCACTAATATAGATAATTAATATTAAGGTATCACTAATATAGATATTAAATATTAAGGCATCACTAATATAGATATTAAATATTAAGACATCACTAATATAGATATTAAATATTAAGACATCACTAATATAGATATTAAATATTAAGACATCACTAATATAGATATTAAATATTAAGAAGACATCACTAATATAGATATTAAATATTAAGAAGACATCACTAATATAGATTAAATATTAAGACATCACTAATATAGATTAAATATTAAGACATCACTAATATAGATATTAAATATTAAGAAGACATCACTAATATAGATATTAAATATTAAGACATCACTAATATAAATATTAAATATTAAGAAGGCATCACTAATATAGATATTAAATATTAAGAAGGCATCACTAATATAGATAATTAATATTAAGGCATCACTAATATAGATATTAAATATTAAGACATCACTAATATAGATATTAAATATTAAGACATCACTAATATAGATATTAAATATTAAGACATCACTAATATAGATATTAAATATTAAGAAGACATCACTAATATAGATATTAAATATTAAGAAGACATCACTAATATAGATTAAATATTAAGACATCACTAATATAGATATTAAATATTAAGAAGACATCACTAATATAGATATTAAATATTAAGAAGACATCACTAATATAAATATTAAGAAGACATCACTAATATAGATATTAAATATTAAGAAGGCATCACTAATATAGATATTAAATATTAAGACATCACTAATATAAATATTAAATATTAAGACATCACTAATATAGATATTAAATATTAAGAAGGCATCACTAATATAGATAATTAATATTAAGGCATCACTAATATAGATATTAAATATTAAGACATCACTAATATAGATATTAAATATTAAGAAGACATCACTAATATAGATATTAAATATTAAGAAGACATCACTAATAGATTAAATATTAAGACATCACTAATATAGATATTAAATATTAAGAAGGCATCACTAATATAGATATTAAATATTAAGAAGACATCACTAATATAGATATTAAATATTAAGAAGACATCACTAATATAGATATTAAATATTAAGAAGACATCACTAATATAGATATTAAATATTAAGAAGACATCACTAATATAGATATTAAATATTAAGAAGACATCACTAATATAGATATTAAATATTAAGAAGACATCACTAATATAGATATTAAATATTAAGAAGACATCACTAATATAGATATTAAATATTAAGAAGACATCACTAATATAGATATTAAATATTAAGAAGACATCACTAATATAGATATTAAATATTAAGAAGACATCACTAATATAGATATTAAATATTAAGAAGACATCACTAATATAGATATTAAATATTAAGAAGACATCACTAATATAGATATTAAATATTAAGAAGACATCACTAATATAGATATTAAATATTAAGAAGACATCACTAATATAGATATTAAATATTAAGACATCACTAATATAGATAATTAATATTAAGGCATCACTAATATAGATATTAAATATTAAGACATCACTAATATAGATATTAAATATTAAGAAGACATCACTAATATAGATATTAAATATTAAGAAGACATCACTAATATAGATATTAAATATTAAGAAGACATCACTAATATAGATATTAAATATTAAGAAGACATCACTAATATAGATATTAAATATTAAGAAGACATCACTAATATAGATATTAAATATTAAGAAGACATCACTAATATAGATATTAAATATTAAGAAGACATCACTAATATAGATATTAAATATTAAGACATCACTAATATAGATAATTAATATTAAGGCATCACTAATATAGATATTAAATATTAAGACATCACTAATATAGATATTAAATATTAAGAAGACATCACTAATATAGATATTAAATATTAAGAAGACATCACTAATAGATTAAATATTAAGACATCACTAATATAGATATTAAATATTAAGAAGGCATCACTAATATAGATATTAAATATTAAGAAGGCATCACTAATATAGATATTAAATATTAAGGCATCACTAATATAGATATTAAATATTAAGACATCACTAATATAGATATTAAATATTAAGAAGACATCACTAATATAGATATTAAATATTAAGAAGGCATCACTAATATGGATATTAAATATTAAGAAGACATCACTAATATAGATATTAAATATTAAGAAGGCATCACTAATATAGATATTAAATATTAAGAAGGCATCACTAATATAGATATTAAATATTAAGAAGGCATCACTAATATAGATATTAAATATTAAGAAGGCATCACTAATATAGATATTAAATATTAAGAAGGCATCACTAATATAGATATTAAATATTAAGAAGGCATCACTAATATAGATATTAAATATTAAGAAGGCATCACTAATATAGATATTAAATATTAAGAAGGCATCACTAATATAGATATTAAATATTAAGGCATCACTAATATAGATATCAAATATTAAGAAGAGTAGAAAGTAGGTCTTGAGTTTACTTTGAGTAGCTGCATAACTTATTTTCTTTATTTTGTCCTTTGGGTCTCAAATTATATGATTTATGTTTCTGACAAAGAGGAAAGAATTGCTGTTTTTTGACTCAGAATCTATTCCATCTTACAATTATTGTTGGCAAGTTTTTGATTTTGAAGGACTATTTTTTTTTTCTTATAGCTCCTTACATTAAGTAGCTTCATGCCTTGTATGGAGTGATTTCCAAAAACAAAACAAAAAAAAAAAAAAGCTTTATTATGTTAGTGTTTACTAACCTAAAAGTTGTAAAAAGAAACAATAATACTGTGGCAACACAATCTTCCAATAACAAGAACTTCTCTATCGTGTTTTTGGATCGTATATTGAAAAGGAAAAGCCAGTGGAAAATGAGAAAGGGATAACATACCTCTTTTCTTGTGGACTTGGAAGTGTTATATGTGTTATTTCTTAATAGTGTCAGACATCCGAGTTTGTGCCTAGAAAACAAGTCAAGATTATTAGTGTAAACAGAACGCTGATTTTTAGATCCTATTTATTGGCCGAATAATACACACAGAGCAACAAATGTACATATTTTTCCTATTTTTAAAAACTAAACAAAGTAGAACACTCAATAAGCATCTCTAAAGTGATTTCCCCCACTTAACATTTAAGGAAGAGACTTAGTGACAATAATGCAGATTGTTGGGAGGGGGGAGTCGAGTGATGAGGATGGTTCACACCATGTGGATGCAATTTACAAGGAGAGTTGTAAACCAATTTCATGCTTCTTGACATCATCCTCCCTAAATAATATCCTTTTTGTTTGTAATTAAGTTTAAATTACAGATTTTATAAAGTCAATTTAAAATTTAAACAAACTTTACCTCTCCTAAATATTAATAAAAATTAAGTTTTCATGAGCGGTCTACGAAAGCATTTTTATTTTTCGTTTTTTAATTTTTTTTTTTTTTTTTTTTGGGGGGGGGGGGGTTCAATTATAAAACTTGTACAACATTTCACAGGTGCTTTTGCAGTTTAATTTACCATTTTTCCGTAAGTAACACGTCGACACGTACACCGAACAGAAGAACTGTTTAATTTTTCACAAAAGTTCTGTTTACATTGGGGGGGGGGGCATTTTGTTTTTGAAAACTTTGTTATTTTAAATGTCTGCTAAAAAATTCTTCCGCGATGTGACAAGTCACCTTACTGCAAGCGCATCATGTAAGAATAGCATAAACGATGGCGTTGGCACAAAATAATGCGATGATTCAGAAGTTAATACCATGCAAACGGTAAATTTGCGACGGGTTTGAGTATCAAATTCGTTGTCAGCGACCCCGAAAAAAAAAAAAAAAAAAAAAAAGATTATTGATCAGTGTTCTGTTGTCGTTAAAGTAAACATTTACCCATTAATTTTTTCTGCTGGTCGCCAAGGAGTACCCGTGACCGTGATCCTTTCATGCCGGAATTTTTTTCTTCGAAAGTAATACTCGACATTACTTTTTTTTTTTTTAGCTAAATAAATTCTTGAAAATAAGTTAAACTACTAAACACTTACAAATAGAAAACAAAAACTAACAAAAATCAATTTTATTTTTTAAAACAGTAAACAAGTAAAAAATATTTAAAAAAAAAAAAATCTCCTTCAAGAACGGTTATAAAATGTGTTTTTCTACCGAGCAAAAAATGGACGAGTTTTCCGGATACGAATTTTCCGGGCTCGAGTTTGGTATTTGTGGTTTAATCAAGACATTAAAAATGAAAATATCGGGTGCTAATGCACTTACTGGTCCGTGCTATTTTTTAATCGTATTTCCGAGTTTAAGTTATTTTTTTTTTTTTTTTTTAATTCAATTGTAAGGTTAAAGTACAGAATAGGTACAAAACACTCTCCCCATGTTAAGAATGGCTTTTCAAATAACGTTATTATTTCAGCACAGATCAATAAGTGCACTAGTACCAAATATTGAATAGATTATATTGTATGTATCTGATATGGAAGGAAGTTCCCGAAAAAAAAAAAAAAAAAAAAAATCACTTAATTTCATCAAGTAGTTTTTTTTTTTTACAGAGAAAAGAAATTGCTATTTTTCAGATTAGGTCTACCTTCACAATTTCCTTTTAAATGACAACTTTTATAGGTTTTCGGGTAATCTGGAAGAAAGAGAGCCCGTTTCCTCCGTTTAACTATAGGTGGCATTTAAACGTGTTTTTTTGTTCTTTTTCCAAATATATTGAAGTTTTATTTTTTTCAAACATATTTACGTTTTGTTCTTGCAAACATATTTAAGTTTTATTTAAAAAAAAAAAAAAAGTAAAAAGAAAACGTAAATGTTCGATAAAATAAACAAGCAACAAAACGTAAATGTTTGGAAAAATAAAACTTAAATATGTTTGCAAAAAAACAAAAAAAAAGGTAAATATGTTTAAAAAAAAAAAATAAATAAAACTTAAATGTTTGCAAAAAAAAAAAAAAAAACGTTTAAAATTAAAATATAACAAAAACTTATTTCAAGGATGCCATTATATACATTTTGTTCTTCCGTAACTGGGTGGACAGACAGTAACGTCACCTATAGTCAAACGAAGGAAACAGGCTCTCTCTTTCTTCCAGATTACCGGTTTTCGACTATGCTGAATATGAAAATCGCATTGAAATTTTGCAGAAATAAGTAGTTATCGAGATATAAAAAGTTGTATTATTGTATTCTTTGGCGGCCATCTTTTTACGTGCGTGTAGTGTCAGTCATAGATGAGTAGATTTGTTTATGGAGCGCGCGAACGATGGCCGCCAAAGAATATAATGCAACTTTTTATATCTCAATAACTACTTATTTCTACAAAATCTCTATGCGATTTTCGTATTCAGCATAGTCGAAAACCTATATAAGTCGTCATTTAAAAGAAAATTGTGGCGGTGGACCTAATCTGAAAATTTACCAAAAAATTGGTTATGATTTTTTAGGAAGAAAAGCTAGTATTAAAGATGGGGAAGGGAGTGTCGGCGCTTAACATTGAGTTATCTCCCCGTGGCATGTTCAAACAATTCCAAAATGGCCGACTTCAATGCGCTTTTCCGCTGTAAAATAAATAAAATAAAAATAAATCTACTCGATCAAATTAAATGATTTTTTTTTTTTTTTAGATCTTCAGTCCAAAACGGATACGTGCAATATAAACATTTTTCGATATTTTAATTTTTGAATGTCTTGATTAAACTGGACAAATACCCTAAAATCCAAAAGGTACTTGATGACCCTGCGCAAACATTTTAGCAATGAAAAACTTTTTCAGGCCAAAAAAATTAAAAAGCCAAAGAAAATGCCAAATTGATTTTAAACTCCAAATTAATCGAGCGTGTTTTGTTTTGACTGGTTTTTTCTTTGAGTAAATTTCATTAATTTTGTGCTCGTTTTTATTTTATTTCATTTTAAATTCATTTTTATTTCATTTTCTCCGCTATTTTTATTTATTTATTTTTTTTTTGTACATTTATAATAAAAAAAAAAACGCTTACGCAACTATTTGAGTGGACGTGGACAAAGGATTTTGATTCTTCTCATAATTTCCTCAAAGAACGAAAAATACTTGGGCGTTAAGTTTTCACGAGCGGTCTGTCTACAAAAGCATTTTTATTTTTCATTTTATTTATTTATTTATTTTTTTGAGGTTAGGGGGTTCAATTATAAAACTCGTACAATATTTAACAGTTGCTTCTGCAGTTTAATTTACCGTTTTTCCGTAAGTAACGCGCCGACATACACCGAGCAGAAGAACTCCATCGTTCTACCCCCCCCCCAATGTAAACAGAATTTTTGTGAAAAATTAAACAGGGGTTTTATTCAATTTAACATGTTTATTCAGCTCGAAAAGCATGCAGTGTTTACCGATGTATTGGACAATTCAAAATGGCGGCCGACTATCTCTTTAACACGGTAAGTTCGGGAAAAGGTGTTATAAATAATAAACTAGACAAAATACTATTAAAAACCACCGAATATATGTCAAGTTCTGTCACGGTAACATTGAGCGAATTTCTAACAGTATTTTGTCTAGTTTATTATTTATTACACCTTTTTCCAAACTTACCGTGTTAAAGAGAGAGTCGGCCGCCATTTTGAATTTTCCAATACATCGGTAAACACTATGCTTTTCGATCTGAATAAACATGTTAAATTGAATAAAAACACGAAAATTATATCCAGTTTGGTAGAAAAGTAACTTATCTTGCCTTTGATAACATTTGTTATATATTTGTTTTTTGAAAACTTTTTCGAATCTATGTGTACAGTAATACAAACCCGTTTTTAGAGTTTTTATTTCATGTAACATGTTCACCAATGTATTGGAAATTTTAAAATGGCGGCCGACTCTCTCTTTGACACGATAAGTTTGGGAAAAGGAGTTATAAATAAATAAAAAAAAAACTAGACAAAATACTGTTAAAAACTCGCTCAATATATGTTACGGTGTAACAGGCTGACATATATTCGGTGGGTTTTTAACAGTATTTTTATTTTTAACTCCTTACCGTGTCAAAGAGAGTCGGCCGCAATTTTAAATTTTCCGATACATCGGTAAACATTGTATGTTTTTCGAACTGAATAAACATGTTACATTAAATAAAAAACACTAGAAAATTATCCAGTTGGATAGAAAAGTAACTTATCTTGCATTTAGTAGTATATATTTTTTGACAACTTTTTCGAATCTGTGTACAAACCCCTAAAAACATATCCAGTTTGGTAGAAAAATAACGTATTTTGCCTCTGATAATTTTTTTTTTTTTTTTTTTTTTTTTTGACAACTTTTTCGAATCTATGTGTACTCTGTACAGTAAAAACAAACCAAAAAAAAAAAAATAAAATAAAAACTAGTTTATTAATTTGTGATTTTTGGAATATGACATCTTCGTTCTATAGTGGGTACGTACGTAATAAAGAGTTGCATGTATTTTCTAGATTTTTATTCCTTCTTAAGTTGAATTCTAAATAAGCCTGTGGGACTGTTCCGTTTGCCTGCTTTCTAGTTGGCTGTCTTCAAGTTCAACGTAAACAAGTTCTTGATTAGCTGCCCGTTTAAGTAATCCTATTTAAAACTCATCAACCCTTATTCTCGAATGGCCTCCGGGCCTTAATAAAAGGTGACTCCTTTGAAGAAAAAAAAAATAAAATAAAAATTACGTATAAGCACGAGAGAGCGAACGAATAGGAGGGGGCATCTAGATTTTATAGCAGTATTTATTTGCTTCCCAACAAAAACAAAATGTGACACAAGGTTGTTTTTAATGTGGGAAGGAAAACCAGCCCACCCCACCAAAAATGGCAAAAGGGACACTCTGGTAGGAACAAAAAAATCTCAGTATAAAGGGTTTCCCCTCCATTGACCGTGACAAATTACCTTAACGTCCTTAAGCATAGCATCTTGGTTCGAAGGCCAAGAACAGAAAAAAGGCAAGTATAGCTGATTAAAGTGACTTCTGGCTGCAAAATGGTTAGGAACAAGTTTTGTCTAAAGTTTCAAGTCTAAACAATCAATTCGAAATTTTTTTCTAATCATGTATTGTTTAATTGTGCTTGTAACATTAACAAAAGCAGTTAACATGCATAATAAGTAAAAAGAAACCAAAGATTTGTCGTTCAAATTCAAATTTTGTAAAAACACGAAGTTATTTAAAATAAAAAAATAAACTCACCTCTTTAAATTTCAAGTAAAAAAAAAATCCGTGTTGCTTAAGTTTAAAAGTTGGGAAAAATAGTTAAAATGCCAAGTTTCCAAGTCCAATAAAAAAAATAAATAAATGTAAATATTCTAAGAGCTTATAAAATAGCGCTTTTTCTTTCAGACTTAAAACTCAATTCGAATAAGTAAAAACTACATAAAAAAATGTTTTTAATATAAAAAGTAATAAAATCTAACAAAACTAGAGTTAGTAATTTTTATTCTACCTTATCAAAAGTAGAATTAAAAAAGCAAATAACGGTGCAATGCCTTTGTCGAAATAAAATATGCTTTTAGCCTTAATTTATACGTGACCAAAAGTCATTTTTAGCAGAAGAAAGAACGCTACCGGGCAGCTGGCCGAGAAGAATGTCTTTTACTTGAAAATCGATGATGTCATAAAAAGACAATTTGGGGTTAACTTCTTCCCTTTTTTTTTTTTTTTTTTTTTGGTCTTCCGGTTTTACTGTCTTTTTTTTCTTTCTTTCTTTTTCATTTATAAAAGTGCACTTTGAAAATTAGTAAATTTTAAAATAAATCTTCTACCTTAATTTTTAAAGTTTATAAAAAAAAGCATTTTTTTAACCATTGCCTTGCAAAATTAATAAACTTATAGATTAATACGTTCCGCTTACCCCCCCCCCAAAAAAGAGATTCTACCTGTTTTAGGCGATTACATGTGAACACCCTGAAAAACTTGGCGAAAAGAAGCACAAAATTGTAAAATTGGGATTCAGTAAAAAAAATTGATGTAAAATGATCGCCTATTTCCGGACCATTATAGCCAGGATAGTTAAATTTTTACCATTAATTTTAAGTCCGAGCTGCAAGGTCGTTGAACCACAAAAGTATCGCTTTTCCATCCCCAATAAAATACTCAGAGGATCTATCTCCGATAGCAAAAAAAAAAAAAAAAAAAAATTAACGGCGCTTCGCTTCTACACTATCAGAACGAAATTTCGGAAATCGTAAAACTGAATTTCACATGAAAACAATGGTATCTACGTATTCCTCATGTTTTTAAGATGATTATATAAAAAAAATCCAAAAATCGATAAGGTAGAAAATTATTTATTAAAGAAAATAGAAAATAAAATTTCAAGAAAACGATTGTATTTGCTTCTGTCAGCACAGAAGAGTTCAAAAGGGATGTAATTTTCCGTTTCGATTTATTTTATTAAAACAAGATGGCTGAAATTTTTCACCTGCTAACACGATTAAAGTTGTTTTTTCTTTAATAATTCAGTAATATTCAGGCAATTTCGACTGCATAATTTGGAAGCTAACATTGTAATTTATTAGAATTGAAAAAAAATCAGTAGAAACCATTGGTTTTTATCTGAAAACACCATTTATCGACTACAAAATTTCGTTCTAATAGTGTAGAAGCGCCAAATTAACTGTTGTGTTTTTTTTTCTTTTCAAACAATGTTTTCAGTGTTCACACATAATCGCTTAAAATAATAAACTCTAATTGGAGGTGGGGGTTGAGGGTATTAACCTACAATAATACCTCAATCATTTTTTACCACATATCAGGGCCCGAAGGCCACTCGAGGATAAGGGTTAATGAATGTAAAGTAGTAGTGCAGTAATTGTTAATGGTGGAAATTTGGTAGAATTTGATTATTTAAGGGGACGATTAAACAAGAATTTATTTACATTGGACTTGACGGCTACTATATTGTAGTTAGCTGGAAAGCAGGATAGCGAAATAGAATTTCACAGGCAGACAGTTCTAGGAAAGAAAATTTGTTCATGGAATTTGCGTTTAGATTTAGGCACAGATAGAGAGTAGGGAGGAATTGTTGATAGTTGTTGTAGCTAGACGAGTGATTTTGTGAAAGTTTGCACTGAGGGGGACCATAAATTGGAACTGAAATGAGCACGAGCGCTTGCCATGAAAATAACAATAGAGTACAGACAGCCGCAACGTCACTGCTGTTGGAAAGAGGCTAAAGGGAGGAAAAAAGGGTCATTGCCTTTTAGGTTTTGAAGCCAGTTTTGCACTCTGTCCAGGCAGAATAAGATACTCTGAGCAGCTCTTGTCCAGATGTGCATCAATCTGTCTCTTGTACAAGTAGAGGATTGCATCAGGAGTGAGATACCTTCTAAAGCCGCAGAATGATGCACTCATTTTTCCAGCGATCTTGGCAGCAGCTTTGATTCACTCCTGATTTGAAATGGAAGACTTACAAGTCTTCCATTTCAAGTAAGAAGTGAACGTGAGACCTATAAGTTGGTTAATGTGGGGAGTTTCTTTGAGACGAGAGCCATACATATTAATTGGGGCCAAGTGGGGATAAAAAAAAATAGAAGCTTAGTTTTGGATGACCAACCACTTTTTGCGACTTTGTGTCATATGCTCAAAGTCTGAGGAAAGAGACTCAAATCTTGGTTGTTGTTGGCCTTTGAAGTGTTGCCAAAGATGGTAGTGTCGTCTGTGTATATATGAGATCATTAATGAAGGTAGTTGAGCTCAGGATGGATCCTTGGAGCATGCCACCATTGATACTTTGAACTTTGGATTTCTGCCTATCAGAGAGGAAAGATTCAGTGGTTGCGTTAACATTTCCAGATATTCCATAGCTGAAAATCTTGAAAAGTAGACCTTTATGCCAAATGCTGTCAAATGCCTATGATATGTCAAGAGCTACTGCTCTGAAAAGGAAACTTCCATAGATTCACTGATCCTATGCAAAATAATAGTCAGTGCATCAGCTGTGGATCTTGCAGAATGAAAACCATATTGCTTGTCACTGAAATTGTTTTTGCTGAGGTGGTTGATAATTTCTCTAACGTATATATATATATATATATATATATATATATATATATATATATATATATATATATATATATATATATATATATATATATATATACTCTGATGTAAAAGCATAAATGGGCCATAATGCAGATAGGGCCAGACAATCCCCATCCGATTAGAGTTATCAGACAGTCAGCTGATATCTCACTCCTCCATCCGGCCACAAACTAATGTGATAGTGGAAACAGTTAAAGCAGAGATCCCCCCACCTTTCTCTCTCTCTCTCTCTCTCTCTCTCTCTTTCTCTCTCTTTCTCTCATGTTCTTCTCCTCTCCAAAAAGTGAAAAGGAAGGAAAAGATTATAATGAAAGAGGGCAATTCAATGGAGGCTGAATGGAACAGTATAGTGAGGAATAAAACGAAAGTCACATGCAGCAAAAAACATGCAGCAAAAAACATGCAGCAAAAAACATGCAGCAAAAAACATGCAGCCACTTGACCTCCCTTGTCTCAAATGTTAGCAACTTGTTCCTCTGCTTCAAACTTTTGCCATCTGAACTCCCTGGCTCCAAGTTTAACCATCTGACCCCCTTCCTGCCTACAAAGAGTAGCCACCCCCACTGTCCTTCTCCACCTCAAACGTTAATCACCTGACCATCCTCCCTCAAAGATTAGCCACTGGACCTCTTGCACTCTTTACAGATGCACAAAGGAAAGCAATCAATTTGAAAGTAGATCGGATTTTATTCAAGCTGTTCGTATTTACACTGTTATAATCAGCAGCAAAAAAAAGAAGGGAGTTGCAACCTATTGATTTTAGTCAATATTGATTCTTAAGTCATCTTAGTTAAGCCCACTCACTTTGCTTCCAATAATCGATTAACTTTACTTCTTTATTTCCTTTCTCACCTGATATCACTTCCTTTAAGCTATTCTTCCCATGGAAAATGAGTGTCTCAAAGATTACCCACTTGTTCCCCCCCTCCCTGCCACCTCAAAGATTAGCCACCTAACATTCTCTCCCTCATAGATTAGCTACTTGATTCCCTGCCACCTCATAGATTAGCCACCTGACCTTCTTGCCTTAAAGATTAGTCACCTAACCCACATGCTTCAAAGATTAGTCACCAGATCTCTCCCCGCCCTCTCGAATATTAGCCACCTGACCCCCACTCAAAGTTCAGCCATCTGACCCTCCTGTCTAAAAGATTAGCCACTTAACCCCACTGTCTCAAAGGTTAGCCACCTAATCCCCCTCCCCGCCTCAAATGTTAGTCACCTGGGTATTCTGCCTGAAAGATTAGCCTTGACTCAAAGTTTCACCACATAACCCCACCCCCTTAAACTCAATAGCAGAATCGTCAGAAAATGATCTCCAGACTCTAGTGGAATGAGGCCCACAAACAAATGGTAATATTTAATGCTAGTAAGACTAAGCTGCTCTCCTTTAACAATTACAAGGAGCCTCTCCAACCACCGATATTCATGACAAATAACACCCTACCTGAGAATTCTTCTTTCAAACTCCTCGACTTAATATGAACTGGAACAAATACATTGAGGACATTATGAAGGCTGCTGCAAAGAAGGTGGATTCCCTCTATCAAGCTAGAAGACTACTCACACTTGAGAGTATCCTGTACCTCTACAAGGCCACTATTCGCCCATGCATGGAGTATTGTTGCCATATCTGGTTCAGAAAAGAGTTTTCAATCTAATATATCCCACTTTGTCAACTAAGCTCCAACCTCTGTCCCATCGCTGCAATGTTGCATCTTGGTGCCTGTTTTAAAAATATTTTAATGGAATGTGCTCTGATGAACTCATTGCACTTGTGCCCCCTCGAAATACATGTCCTTGACAAACCCACTTAGCAACAAAATCTCATCCCTTCTGTGAAATGTTTTTGACTCCTGATGGGGGGTATGAGACCAATGATTTTGACGATCGTTTTTATAACCACCGGCTGTGCTAACCAACGAATGAAAATCTTCGAAAGTTACTATAAAAATTGTCGAATTTGGATTCAATCAGTCCACCGTTAACTACGTCATGGACCGCATTTGATTCTTGGCCACTATCTTTGTAACTAGCAATTACTTTACATTCAGTATCGGGACTGCACTGTTTCTCTACCACCATCTTTGTTCAACAGAATGTCTTAACACTTAACACCTTCACTGTTGAGGTCCCTAAATACCAGAAGGCTTTCTACTGTAATAGTTTCTTCCCTTGAACATCTAGACTTTGGGATTCCTTTCCTGCTACCTGCTTTCCTAACTGTACTGATATGTAGACGTTTAAATGTAATGTAAACCAACATCTTGTTAATCTTTCCTAAGCATGGTCTCAAATAGAAGTCCCTTATGTCCAAGTGGCGATATGCTTTCATAAGTAAAAAAAAAAAATATTAGCTGAGTAGACTCAATATTTAACACTAAAATAAATTTAAAAATTTATAAAAAATTATCAAAGCTCAACTAATGAATACTTTTATTTGCAAACAACTACACTAGTTTCAAAACGAAATCTCACTGGACAAACTAAACAGCAACAGAGTAACAGTTATGGACTTAATTAAATCACCTCTTCTTCACAAGCTCTAGCCATTCAATATCATTTTTGCAATCAACATGACTTCAACGAACATTTAAATTCACAATAAATGCAGGTTCTGTAGCACTGAGGTTGAGAGTGTGGGCCACCTGATTTCTGGTTGCAAAGTCCTACTTGGAGACGGTTATTATACAGATCGCCATAACGGAGTTTGCAAATACCTTCACTGGAAGATATGTAAGAAACTCAACATTCAGTGTAGTAAAAACTCCTGGGAACATATACCCGAACGAACAGTTGGGAATGACAACTACACTATTCACTATGACTACATAATCCCTACTGCTACATATCTTGAAAATGCAGCTGTTAAACCAGATATAGTGATTTGGGACAGAGCAAACAAAAAAGCGACCGTAATAGAGGTCAGTGTACCCAATGATACAGGGCTTAACAGAGTTGAGAGGGAAAAGATTACAAAGTATCAAGGACTTATGTATGATATGAAACGAAATTGGAAATTAAAAGACGTTTCAATTATACCAGTCATCATAGGAGCAACTGGGCTTATGAAAAAGAACTTTAAAAAGTACATAGCAAGCATACCCGGTGAACCAAGTGCAAGTGAAATACAAACGATTGCATTGAAAGGGACGGCTAGAATCCTGAAAAGATCTCTTGGTTGGACTCACTAAAATAGGGGTAAATGTCAGACATCTGGTTGGATGTCCCATCCCCTAGAAGAAAAAGTTTAAGAAAAATGAAAAAAAAAAAAAGAGCAATATCTATACTTACAATAGTTCTAAGAAATTAAATTATATATCGGAGCTAACTGCTTTGTAAAAATGTTGTATTTGGACTGGTCTCCATGCATCCCAACACTTTATGCACAGAATACAATCTCAATACACTAAATGGACATCATTTACAAGATTGTCTTCCTATAAGGGTCCGAAAGATTGACACAACTCAGTCATTAGTGGAAACAAAATATATTGAATAGAAAATCAAATACAACAAATAGTGTAGGTATGCATCAGTCCGACTGCCAAGTGTGCACATGGCTTGTACATAACTTGCGTGCTAATGCTGAAAGACATATTCTTTTGGTCTTTATAATAAGTGGAAGAGTTCATTATTATCCATAAGCTGGGCACATTAGAATTGTTAGTCTACTAATATGCATAGGCATAGGCAGAAAAAAAGCAGGAGTAAAGAGGAGTAAAAAGGGGAGTAAACATTAAACAACAATCCTTTTATTCTTTATAGGTAATTGTAATTCTTGTAGCGACCATCAACCAATGGATGCTTTATGATGACCATTCTTAACAATGTGAAAATTTATTGCTTAAGAAATTGGAGAAATATGATAGCCATGCCCCGATCAATGTTTAACCTTACACATAGTTATTGATCATTCATGTGTGGTGAATATCCACATCCTTTACAAGATTAGCCGGATGAATAAATGCATGAATATAGACAGAACAAGGCAGATGTAGAGGAGTAAACCTTTAACACAAACCCTTATATCATTTAAAAGTAGTTATGATTGCTATAGTGACTATTAACAAATGTATACTTCAGCAGGAAATCATTGCAATTTGTCAACAAACGATTCTTGACAATGGAGGAATGCACTGCTCTAGTGAGTGGAGAACCATAAATGTGTTAACTGTATATGTTTTGGCGAGTCATATACTTATTTAACTTTAATTAAGATGCCTTCAGCAAGTGTTTCAGTATAACCTACCAATCCACACATGATGACACAATCCACTCCTAATCCCAAGACAGCAGTGGGTGGCAAAGTTTTGTTATTAAGCATGTGACGAAGCTCTCCAAAGTATGAACTTTACCTCACAAATAAAGTACATGATATATTTTGATTTGAATTAATCAAAATGTGATAAGTAATCGATTACATTCTTGCAATGAAAATAATGCAAAACATGATTTACACAAGTGATGACGCCTCTGTCTATCCTGTTGGGTGACAGAATCAAGAAAGGAAAGAGAAAAGAAAAACTTTCATCTATAGACGCTTTATTAATATACATATGGCATCAATTCTGTGAAAAAGACAGAAGGAGGAAAGCACAGGACACTCTCCTTTTTTGGACAGCTGAAAGAGAGAGACAGTTAAAACGGTCAGTGAAGATTGCAGTTGAAATCGGAAGTTGGCAAGGAGTTTACATAGATGATGATGATGATGATGATTTTTAATTCTCAGTTTTATTCTAGATGCAGAATCTTTTTAGAATGCTGCAGCAATTGGTGATTATTGATGTGACTAATTATACAAAACAAGTGTCATTGAACGACAAGAAAAGTCAATCCAACCAGATCCGCCACGGTTTTGCACACTGACCTCACTAAAACAAACGTCGAAAATACTGAATCATGACTTAATATTCAATGGATATGAATCAGAACCAATAGTAATAAATACTCTAATAAACATTTTGCTCTATTTTCAAATATTACCAATCCTCTACAGAAAAAGATGTTACTGTCAAGTACTTCTAGACATTCACCTTGTACAGAAAATGCTTAGAATGTTAAAACAACACAGTCGTCACCAACAGCATCAGGGAGGTGACAGTGGCTACATGATTAATGACACAGACTAACAACCTGGTGGTGTCAAGTTCGAATCCAATTCATTCCACAGAAGCACTTTCACTTGACTACATTGAGGTGATCCCTCTTGTAAGTACTCGATATCTTTCTAGAAATAATTCCAACTAGAAAGATATTGGAGAAATGAATGGCAACAATAATCATCTGAATCATACGAAATGAAAAAATGCTGCTCAAGAACCAACTGCAGCATGCATGATTTTCATCAGTTAAAACATATAGAAACGCAATAAATTACTCATTTGTTTATTCTTTGGTTGTTTAAGAACTCATCAACTTCAAATACTGCATTCCAACGAAAAATGGATTCGTTTGATTCATTAACTTTTAAAAAATGGCAGATCAACTTGAATCACTCACTCCAATCAACACTTGAAACTTATCAGTTCCAATAGTTTTTCAGGTTCAGTTCTATTTTCTACTTCTGGCAAATTTGCACTTGCTATGAATCACCTCCAACTTGATTTGACCATATTAGAAGTTTTGTTCTATTAGAACTTAACCATGATTTTATAAGCTTTACAGTCAGTTTAAGATCGTTTTGTTCTTGAGAGATCCAATCTATTTCAAGTCAAGCACAATGAACTGACTGTGGCTAAGTGGTTAATGATCCAGCTCGGTGGCCTCCTAATGGCACAAGCTAACACCTGAGTGTGCCAAGTTCGAATCCATTTCATTCCTCAAGAACGCATTCACGTAGAATCGACAAGCTTTACGTTTTCTCCTTATAAGTTCCTGATGTTTTTCAAGAAAGAATTTTAGCTAAAAAGGTATTAGAGAAACGAATACTAACAAAAAGCAGCTGATTCATATAAAGAGCTTTCAATAATGCTCAACAACTTACAGTAACAATCAGTTATATGTAAACTTTAATAACTCCATTTTCCTTGTGTATTTTTGCATTTTTTTTTGCTTTGTTACTTATTCTGTGCCTGTGCCTTTGACATTCACTTAATTTTTTTATATTTAATGAATTTTGACCCAATTGACTGCCAAAAAAAAAATAATAATAACAATAAATAGAATAGAATGCTTACGAGAAATTTATCGATTAAATTTGATAAAAAAAAGAAAAATTATTTACCCCCTACACTTTTATACAACTAGAATAATACCAAATATAAAAAAGAAAATAAGTTTCTTCCTCTGGCAATCATCAGACAATGTTATAAATTGGTTCCTAAACCTAAAAGACAAATCAAGGTTAAACTTCATAACATTTGACATTGACAACTATTACCAATCAATCTCTCCTATCCTATTAAACAAGGCACTCATCCTAGCAAAAAATAACTCAGACCTCTCCGAATTAGAAATTAGACTAATTCTACTAGCAAGAAAGACTTTAATACAATTTGTTATAAACTCTGGACCAGAAAAGACACACCAGATCACTTCGATATAGTGATGGGTTGGCAGACTCTGCTCAGATGACAGATTTGGTCAGAATCTTCCTATTAAATGAACTTAAGCACAGATTCGAAAATAGCGATTTGCAGGAAGGACTGTACAGGGACGATGCCCTGTTAGTAACTGGAGCTAGGCCCAAGATGTATAATAGTACCATAATTAAACTAAAAGAATTCTTTAGCAGCTATGGCCTTAGTATAACGATAGAAAAAGAAAAAAAAAACACCTCAAATTTCTTAGACATGACCTTAAACCTAAAGGAAAGATCATATTGCCCGTACCATAAACCAAATTTGTCGCTGCACTATGTCCACAGATTCTCCAATCACCCCAGATCCGTCACTAAGGCAATCCCTATATCAATGTCCAAAAGAATCTCCAATCTCTCTGCAAATTATAACATATTCAATGAAAACTCCAACTTTTATAACAACGCACTAGCAAACCCAGCATATAAAGACACAATTAAGTGTGATACGAATAATGTTAAGAAACACCCCAGCACCTTAGGCATAGTTACCCACAACATTACTAAATGTAAATCTAAGCAAAATAATAAGGCAAGATCGAATCATACGGATCATATGCAAGATAATCCAAACAATAAAAAGCACATGCAAAAAGAGCAGCCTCCCCCCAAAAAAAACGAATTAGAAGAAAGAACAATATTTGGTTCACCCCCCCCTATACAATAATAACGTCCAAACTAATATCCCAAAAGAATTCTTTAAAATAGTAGCAAATTCATTCAAACATCCTCACAAATACAGATCGATCCTAAATAAAAACTCTATTAAATTATCCTTCTCAACTATGCCTAATATAGCATAAACTATTATAAGCACGAATAATAAGAAAATAGAATCAGCGCAGAAAATAGTTAACGACAATCCAAGTCTAGCTCACCCAAACTGTAATTGTAACGACCCAAATAGCTGCCCACTGGAGAATGACTGTACATTCAGACGTCATATACTCATGCACAGTAACTGAACTTCCATCTACCATGACAGCAAATAATTTGACAGCCCATGCCCATAGAACTAGTAATACCAGCGAGAATTCGCATAACCAAACAAATAATAGCACACTCACCAAACAACTGATCATGCAACCGATAGGAATAGGCGGTACTGAGCCGCACACCCAACAACCACCGGAACATATAAACTCAATTTATCCCCAGATAAATGAAGAAACTCTAAATACACCGCACAAACCCAAAAATACACATGTAGTAAGGATTATACTCCTTCACGATAAAAAACAGAATTTTGAACCACCTAAAATCATTCTCCAGAGCGACCCTTAAGACAAAAACAAGCCTATCTAACCTAGTAAGAAATTTGAAACAAAATAACATTGACTTCTCATTAAAATGGAAAATATTAAGAAAATCCAAATCTTACCGCCCAGGCTCTAAATACTGCCTGCTCTGTAGTACAGAGGCGACCGAGATTATAATAGTACCTAATAAATTAAACAATCTCAACTTTAAACCAGAGATAATTTGCAGTTGCAGGCACAAGAAAAAGTTAAAATACGGAAATACAGATGCAAAAACATAAAACCCTCCCTCACTGCTCCTTGCCTCTAGCAAACGGCTAACACCCTAATTATTATTATTATTATTATTATTATTATTATTATTATTATTATTATTATATATTTTTATTTTTTATTTATTTATTTTTTCCTCTGCAATCGCCACAAAGACTTTTTCTCCGCTGCTATCGTCACAAAGACTTTGACCTTTTAATATAAACTATTAGCACACTCTCTGAATATATAACGCTTATATAACATTAATACAGCAAACCCATCTTGAATTACTTCCCCCTGGCAAGATCAAACTAACGCTATAACTATTTTACTCATAGTTTTTCAGACAATTATCTCTAAACAAATCTTATCCCACAAAATCTAATACTTAACACCACCTATTAATTAGCAATTAGCACAAGTTATACCAAGAATATGTGCTCACTAATTGAAAGCCAAAGCTAAATGAAAAGTAACTTAGAGATCCCCCTCTCCGGGGCCTCAAACCTTAAACCGAAAATAAGAATCCTTAAATATCCCCCCGCCCCTTCCACTTGCAACTCCGCCCCACAAATCGAACTAATTTGAACTCCTCCATAATATAAAATCAACACATATAAACTTATGCAATTAAAATAATACTAACCCATTCAATCCAGAAATATTTATATTTAAATTTACTAAAAAATACTCATCCCCCGCCCCGTCATCCATACCCACATACTCCCATCTCCCATTTAAATCTCATGGCTGTCAGTTAAGGTCGATCCAACCACCCCTATACGGTTGCTTAGAGCATTCTTTCTACCTCCCCCCCCCCTTCAACCAGCTATTTTGTCGCCACTACTAACTTACTCTGACCTCCATCTGAATTGAAAGCAGCTGAAAGCTCTCACTTCTGGCTACTCTGACACAGTTATTGAACCCGACCACGAACAAATTTTCCCTGACTTCTTCGTCAGATTTCTGTTGCAACAATATGTACAAAATAAATCTCTCCTTTAATTTGATTGATTTTTAATGTGCGATCTAAGTGTCATCAATATCGTTTGCAACAAAAGGATTCTCCACAGAAACAAAACAACAATTCTAATTTTAAACAAGTAGAAATGTTTCATTTTGAGAGACGCTGCACTGATATTTATTTTCTTCTACTGAACAAAAGGCCTGCAAATCAAGCTAAACATATTAATATTTCCAACTGCACAAAAGGGAGCACCCGTGTCCGAGAATCACAATTACTCCTCAACTAATCATCTTTTATTTCTCTGCTGAAATATACATAGATATCACTTAGACCAAATCGCAAGACAGTTCGAGATTATCAGCCGATAATCCACGGACATAAAAAAAAAACTGAATAACCATTAAGTCCACTATCTGAGATCAATATTAATTTTGAAAATTTAATATCTGATGGAACATTACTTTTTCAAAGATATTTTGGGGTTGGATTTCTCAACATGAACTTATATTTAAAGTGGCAATAACTTTTCCAGGTTATTTAGAATACACAAAAGAGACCAACCAAGATTATCAGTTGTTAATCGATAGGCATAAAAAAATTGCATGGGCATTAAGTTCACCACCTGATATAAACATTCATTTTGGAAAATCTGAAGTGGCCCATCATCACAACATTGAACCTCGTATCTGAAGAGACATTATTTTTTAAGAAGTTTAAGTAGTTTGATTTTTCGACAACAATTCCTTTTTAAAGATGTAATAAATTTTCTAAGTAATATTTCTGGTTGCTGTTGTATCGGTTCGTAGTAAGTAACCCCCCCCCCAAAAAAACCCCAAACAAACAAAGAATAATGTCATCCTTTGTGTATGTATGTGTGGAGGCTAGTGTGGTATTTGTTCTATAGTCGTGATAACATCCTCTCAAAAGTTTCATTCTCATTTATTTGTGGTGTAGCATAGTAACGTAATATCTGTTCTGTGTTATTTTAGCATGATTACATCGCGTGTCCTCCTTTGGTGGAGGTCTGTAAAGTATATGTTAGTTCGTTGTGATACCACTTTCCTATTTATATATTCTTCTTTTGGAGAGGGTAGTGTAGCATCTGTTCTGTGGTCATGGTTGTAAACTAAAATAACCACAGGTGCGGTTCATTTATGGCAACTCTTTGCAGGAAAGCTGAACGACCTTCAGTCTATCTTTCGTCCGTTTGTATTGCCTCCCCACAAGAGCAAAATTAGGCACCAAGTCGATTTTTAATTTTGAGTAATTTTAGCGTATCAAAAAGCGGAATTCTGGATTGGGACAAAAATTAAAAAATTGGCTCTATCTAAGAGGATATCACCTTCAATAATCGGTGACAGAAAAGCCAAAGTGCTATATCACGGCGGATACATTAGCCAAAATATATCCAATATTTCGTGGAAAGAATACCGAAAATCCGTGAAGCAATAATAGAGGCCAAAGTGATATTGTTAATGAATCTTAAACTTCAGCAGTTTTTGTTTTTTTGTATTTTTTAAGTTAGTTTGTATTTAATGTTACCCAGGAAGATTTGTATTTAGTATAATAAATTAAACAAGTGTAGTTCTTGTTTCATTCAAAATCACTTTTTAGGACGAGAAATATTTTCCAGGGGCGGTTAAATACTTTTCACACACACACACACACACACACACACGCACACGCACGCGCTTGTGTGCGTGTGTACCGGATGATTGCATTCGAACGATCAAAGGAAAGAATCGGTCCCCAATCATAATTTTTGTTTATTCTTTTATTTTTTTTTTCGATGAATGCCCATATTTTCTTCTTTACGAAAAACATTTGACTGCTCGTCAGCGACGATCAAAGTTCAATAAAACCGATATAGTATTCCTAAGTAAAATAAAAGGAAGAAAGGTGGTTAAAAAGATGAGAAAAGCGGCAAATGAAAAATACACGTAGCTCACTTTAAAGATCATAATCAAAGAAAAGGACACCCCTTCAAAAGAAGATATCTGACATTACGTTGACCGGTTCTCAAGCCGTCATCTTAAATTTCGATCTAAGATGGCGGCTTCAGAACTTTCCAACGTGGTGTCAGGTTTCTTTTTTTTTTAGGGAGGATGTAGAAGAAAATATATATAAAAAAGGGAATTACATTTTTTTTTTCAAAACGTATATGTTAACAGCTAAAACAAATGAAAATAAGAAAAAATTAAAACAGAGCAAAAAAGATTAAAACAGAAAAAAAAGGGAAAAGTGGACGGTTGCGACCTAGATAACAAGGGAAAAGACAGATACACAACAGGCTCTAGGCGTGAAAACTGAAAAAATTTTACCAATATTTTCATGCGTAAAATTTGCTGTGAAAAAAAAAGGAGGAAAGGAGTAACATGAAAGTATGGATGGATTTGAAAGAAGCAAAAATGTTTTTATATTTTAGAAAAATAAATTTTCTCATGCATTTTATTGCTTTTACTATTTTCTTGGACTAAGGTTTTATCTAAAGTAAATTTTATAAAGTAGAAATCTATTCGTTGTTTGATAATGTTGTGAGGGGAATGATGACAGATTCAATGGATTTATTAGTGTAAATAAAATTGAATGTGCAGCTATAAATGAACAGAGGGGCGAAAATGACGTTATAATGCTTATTTGGTATCAATCAGATTTGAAGGACTCAAGAAAATACGTAATTGACGCACATTTGTAAACAGATGGATCATAAAGCTAATTTGTTTTGTTTTTCGTTATAATGTCAACTTTTAATATAGAGAAAGGTTTATTTTAAGAAAAGGGGGATACTAAATATTTATTTTTTGTGCGTTTTTTTGTTTGCTTTTCATACAATGTTTTAATAAACAAAGAATCGTTGTCGTTATTTGTTAGAACCGAATAGTCATTTTTTATAGTTTATTATTATATAGGTGTATGTATAATATGTATAATGCATTTGTTTATAATGTTCACAGCTCAACCGAAAGAAACTCGTATAAACCCGAAGCCACCTCTTGCATTTTGCTTATTTTCTGTGGTCTTTGAAGACTAATTGATTCATTTATTTTAAAGCTGCTTTTCTGCTTGTATATATTTTTATATCAAAGTTTCGTTGTTTCACCTATGTGATTCTATTAAAAAGTAAATGAAACTAAATAAATGCCAGCATTAGATGTGTATTTTGTGTTGTTGAGTTTTTGGTTGTTTGTAATGTACTGTGCATGATTAGATTTTCTATATATTCCTAAATTGAGCATTGAAAGAAAGTTCATTAGTCTAAAAAAGTAAATAATAATAAACCGAAGTGAATACTAAAAAAATAGTACAATTAATACAAATAATAATATAGTTTCGTTTCAAATGGATATATATATATACCAAAATATCCCTTAATAATATAAATACAATAGTAGCAATAGTATATTTTTGGCTTCAAACAAACATATACCAAATCTCACTTAGTAATGATAAATATAATTAAACGTGCAGTTTAAATCTAACATATGCGAGAAAAGGGTGTTTTGTAATGAATCGTTATGCTCACAAACCCTCTTATATAAGTTTCGTTGTTTTTATGCGTTTCTGTCCCAATGAACTATATAGTGATAGTAATTTTAATGACGATGGTGGTGCTGAAGTGAATGATGGTGCAGATAAAGGACTTGGCGTGTCGTTTTCGAATCCTGTCGAATCCACTATGGATGTTGGCAATCTCAATGTGGGTAACTGATTCTAAAAAATAGAGGAAAACTATGCTAACAGGAGAATCCTGCAGTTTTTAATGGGAATTTTGCAGTATAGACAACAAAAGGAAAAAAATGGTAAAAAAATAAAAATATGTAACAAATAAATGCTGCAAAAGGCAAGCTAAGCCACTGTTCTATCTACCTGGATAAGTTTGTTTGGTGTTTTAACTTATTTTAAAGTTTATTCCGTTTGAAATACAAGTAGTGCCAGGTCTTAAGTTAGAACAAGAAAAAATGGCCTACATTGGACGGTCATCTGGGAAGTGTTTATAATCGCTCAAAGATATGAAATAAAAATACTAGTAAGAACCTTAACAAAAAAATGTCAGCAATCGTGGTAACATGTAATGTTCTGCCAGTATTTGTTTGATTTTCAATTTTTTAGCGAATATCGAGATTTTCCAGATGACTGACTAATGTCGCCCATTTCTTTCTTATTCTAACTTAAGAGTAGTCACTACTAATGTTTCATACTAAATAAACGCTTTAAAATAAGTTAAAACACGAAAAAAGTTATGCAATTAGGTAGAAAAGTAATTTATCTTGCCTTTGGTAACATTTATTTGTTATATATTTGTTTTTGTACCATTTTTTTTTCATTTTGTTATCTATACTGCAAAATGCCCTAAAAAACTAACACGTTGATTTATGGTATTTTAGATAAGATCAAAGTTCAGTACCTGTTCTGATACTACACTAGCAGTGTCAGAAGTCGCCATTAAAAATGCGTGATAAAAACTTGA
>NC_136515.1:38404559-38424559 GCF_053919585.1 Euprymna scolopes
GAAATCAATGGTAAGAGGCTGTTGCGATGATGCAAATTTATTTGCAAATGCTATCGAAGGAGGAGGAGAGGGCTGGACGTCTGAGGAGACTTGTTGTCACTCAGCTTCCAGAGAACACCACAGGTCTTCAATCAGATCGTTTTCTGAATCGTGTGAAAGCTTTAGGTCATCCAATAATAATAATAATAATAATAATAATAATAATAATAATAATAATAATGATAATAATAATAATAATAATAATAATAATAATAATAATAATAATAACAATAAGAAGAAGAAGAAGAAGAAGAATAAGAAGAAGAAGAAGAAGAAGAAGAACTTTTAAGATGAAAAAGAAGAGATCAGTTATGCATTCTTCACAATCATACGTTTGAAAGCAACTGCTGAATAAAATCCACATCAAAGTGTCAGAGAAGTTTACTAAGCCACTTAATGTCATTATTACAATAGTGTTCACACGGATCAGTTTATAATACTAGATAAGTGAATTCCATTCATTTTATAATTGCGGGTTTCTTTAATTAGCCATTATTTTACGAACAAAATTAGGAATTACTAGCAAATTCCTTCCCCCACCCGTTGCATAAGTTTGCTAGTGTATATAAATGTTGGGTTTATTTAGGAGCAACTGATTGTGACAATTACTTGTTGATTTACGTTACATACTCTCTCCCAAGAAGAGAAGGAACGATGCATAGTAAGTGGTTTTATGACAACAAAACAGACTACACTATTCCCAAAGGAGGGTGTAATGTTGGAGAGGATGATATCACTACAGCTCATATACTATAATGCTTCATAAAGAAAAAGTAAACACCTAGAGGGATGACACTCTGACGAACGAACATATACTATACTAAAATGGGCAGTTAATATCTCTGAAGATGACAATTCAACAAATATCAAACATTGAATTGAAAATGAAATCCGTTTGTAGTATCCTATCATTTTGATTCACGGCGTTTACGAAACTAATTTCCGTGGTGGATACGAAAATCTCCTAACGCATTAATATAGGTCCTCGGATCGAAAGGAAGTGCTGTATCTACACTAGCAGAGAAATAATCGAGCAAAACACAGTCGTGAGTCGAAGGAGAAAGGTAGAGGAAATATAAGTAACTAACGCCATGTTGTAAAATTAATCACATATAGACCTGACCATTTAATTCCAAACTATGTTCTCTCGTGAAAAGATGGGGGGGGAACAATTGGTATGTTTCTTATGTTTTACATTTACTCCACTTTTTACCTAATATGTTTTTTGTTTGGGAATTTTTATGACAAAAATTTGTATTATTGGAATTATTCGAACTACTATCACACCTCTTGGGTGTTATTCTCACAACGTTTCGGCTGATCTAACCTCCAACCTGCTTCAGGTGCATCCTTTCGAATTTGGGTATCTGTACGGAATTTTTAACTTAACTTGCTACTTATTTGTGTTTTTTTAATTCTTTCGGGCGTTAGTAGCTTTCTAGCATGGTAGAGAGAACCTACCTTTTTCGCAGCGGTCCTGGCAATGCTCTCAATGTAATTGTTCCAACTCATGGTTCCAGTGAACGTTAGGCCGAGGAGTTTAAAAGATGTACTTTCAGATAAAGAGCCTTTGGCCATTTCTATTGGTGGTAGAGAAGGTTTCTTGTAGTTATTGAAGGAAACAAGTTTAGTCTTGGCAGCATTGAATGTGACCATCCATTTTTGTTCCCATTCCACTACAGATTGGAGGTCGTCCTCTAGTGTTTCTGTCATTTCTTTAGATATGTGTTCATTTGTTTTCCTGCCGTGTCTGTTAAAGAGCGTGGTGTCATCAACATATATACCCATCTCACAGACAATTTTGTCAGGGAGGCCATTTATGAATTTTAGGAATAATAGAGGTCCAAAGATAGAGCCCTGAGGCACTCCCACATTTATATCATATTGTTTAGATATACGACCATCGAGGACAACCTGGATTTTTCTCTTATCTAAGAAGGATTTAATTATGTTAAGTATTTGTCCAGTGATACCGTATGATCTGATTTTCCTGAGAAGATATTCATGCCATACCCTGTCAAAAGCCTTAGATATATCTAGAGCTACCGCTATACCCTCCTCTGCTTTTTCAAGTAAATGGTATATACGCTCAGAGATTACAGTTAGGATGTCTGCTGTGGAACGGTCTTTCCTAAATCCATATTATTGGTCGTTCAGAAGTTTAGCATCTGTAAAGTGATGGACTAGAGCTTGGTTAATTATGGACCCAAATATTTTGGTGAAAAGTGGGGCGGTAATTTACTGGTACCACAGAAGCAGTTTTCCAGCAGGCAGGAAAGCAAGATTCATTAAGGCATTTGTTGTAAAGTTTGGAAGGAACTGGAGCTACTTCGGCAGAGCACTTTTTAATAGCACAGCCGGGATGAGATCAGGTCCACATGGTTTTGAAGTGTCAAGATTTTTTATGATAGCATGCACATGAAAAGGGGTGATTTTCAGATCGTCTAGTGTGGCGTCTGTCCGCAACTTTGTTTTGTCAACAGAAAGGAAGTCATCTTTTATCGGGATTATGTTCGTCCTCACATAGCGCTACTGACCTAAGCTCTCTTAGAAAAATTTGGTTGGGAAATCTTGTCTTATCCTGCATATTCTTCTAGCTCTGTCGGACTATCACTATTGTAGATTCCAAAACCATATAAATGGCTTTAATATTTGAACCTGAAGTATTTATGAGCCCGCTGAGGGATGGAATATAGGTCATTGTTGTGAATAAAGATTTTTAAAAATACAGTTTTCGTTTTCAAGGTAAAATTTTTAAGTAAGTAAAAACTTTTGCACCGACCTGATATTTGTTTTTCAAATGCGTTTTGTTTCTCAATAGAATAGGACTGAACTATCGTGAATTGAAAAAAAAAATGCAAATCATTTTTGATGACCTAAAAACAGCAAGATTGACTTTGTTTTTCTTTTGTATTTTATTATTCCTCTGATCTTCTTACTTTGATTATTGGGAGCTGACACTAAAAAATGGCACCAGATATTAAAGATATTAACGATTTTTGAAGATGTGAGATGGTTAAAATTTACATAAACCTTCACATAAAGAAGGAAAGGAAATGTATGGAACTGGAAAGTTATATATATATATATATATATATATATATATATATATATATATATATATATATATATATATATTGTTACGGGCTGGGAGAAGCTAAGTCGCGGTGGTCACCCTTGGTTCAAATCTTCGACTCTGTAGTGGGCGCTTTCCATCTACGCTACTCGTAACATAGAATAAAGAAATAGAAAAAAAGATGAATGTGTCAGACACCTAGTCGCGACCTGAAATAACATGTCTAAGTTTCGTGAGATTTTCATTTTTCATGGTTGTTATATCGTCCCTCGTGGCTAACATTTTTATTCGAAGACTTCTTGTGGTTTTTAGGCGATTTGGAATTTAATTTCCTCGTCCAGTTTAAAACATGTGGCGCCTGTCCATTTCTCTTTAATCATCATCGGGTAGACAGGTGAGGTGGTTACCTCCTGGTTGGACGTAATGTTTTTCTTTTTTAATTTCTTCCGCTGAGATATTTTCCTTCGTCTGCGGCTGTTATTTACAGAGGGAGAAAAGGGTGAGCTAAATAAGGGGAAAAACGTTGAAGGGAGTAGTGGGGCTCTCATTGCTGAATATATTGTGTGTGGTAGAGGGAAGTTCAATCTGTATTTACAGTTGAAATGGTGAAGAAGGGGTTCGCTATATTCTTCAAAAAAAAAAAAGAACAAGAAACCAAATAAATAAAATATCAAATAAGAACATTGAAATTACAAATGAAAACAATTCACCCCTACCCTCCTGCACCCACCTTTATAATCAATAAATATATATATAAATACACCAGAACTCAAAGGAAAAGAAGGTACCGTGCTGAAATAATACCGTTATTTAGAAAGCTATGCTTAACATAGGGGAGGGAGTTTTGCATCTATTCTAAAATATGAATGCTTTTCGTGCACTTATTGATCCGAGCTGAAATAATAACGTTATTATTTAAAAAGCCATTCTTACCATGGGGAGAAGAGGGTGTTTTGTAACTATTCTGGACTTTCACCTAACAATTTAATAAACAAAAATTAAACTTAAGCAGACAAGAAACAGTACAGAAGCATTAACATTATTTAACGTCTGCCGCCATTTGTATTTTTCAAATATACCGATAAACACTGCATGTTTTTGAACTGATTAAACATTATACATTACATAAAAACACTACAATCTTATCCAGTTAGGTAGAACATTTACTTTTCTTGCCTTTGATAACATTTATTTGTTATATGTTCATTTTTTGACAACTTCTTTGTATCTGTTAATTTTTTTGACAACTTCTTTGTATCTGTTAATACAAACCCTTTTCATTTAATGTAACGTTTAGTCAGGTCGAAAAACAGTGTTTATCGGTGTATTTGACAGATACAAATGGTGGCGGACACTGTTGATTATGTTAAGTTTGAGAAAGTATGTTAAAACTAAAAAAACTATACAAAATATTGTCAGAAACCCACCGATTATGTCAGCCTATGTCATGGTAACATATTAAGTGGGTTTTGGACACTGTATTGTATAGTTTTTAGTTTTCAACTTAATTTCCCAAACTTAACGTATTCAACAGTCTGCAACCATTTCTGTTTTTCCAGCCGATTAAACTTTTACCTTACATAGAAACACTAAGCAATTATCCAGTTAGGTAGAAATGTAACTTACCTTACCTTTGCTTTCATTTGTTTTTGGACAACTTTTTCGAATCTGTGTATAGTAACCCCCCCCCCCCCATCACTCAAATATTAATTACTAACTAATATTTTTGTATACAGAAAAAAAACCCAAAAAAAAACATTTAGCGTTTCAACGCTAGTTTTATCCACTGATTGTTGGTGAAGCCAATGCAATGATTGACGGTAATCCTGAGGATCAGGATCCAATTCTGCAAGAGTACCTTTAAGGAAATTAACATAACCCCTCCTATATATTCCTTTTGTCAAACAATGAATTCTGAATTCGAATATACGTGTCTGTATGTTGTTTTTTCAGAATTAAAAACTTAACCACCAAACCTATATATTGCTCTATTCTTAAATATTGAGCTTTTTCTTTTTGGCTAGGATCACCCTGAAAGTATTACTTCAAGTAATATCCATCAGGATTTTAATCTAAATTCTATCAGTGTCTTATCTCGATATATATATATATATATATATATATATATATATATATATATATATATATATATATATATATACATACACATATATATATATATACATATATATGTATTTATATACATATATGCATATATATATACATATCAATATGTTGAATATGAAAATTAGTAGGTACACATATGCAAATATGTTTCAGTGACAATTCTGCAAGGGAAAATCACATCATCAGGCCAAGAATATCTCGAAAGTATCAGTCAAAAGCGTTACCTTTTTATATTAAAACCAATCTATAGGACTATATCATTGCCAAGGGCAAAAGGGGTAACCAGATCAAATAAGTTGTCACATTATACAAATTGATGTGGAATCTCCTAATATAAATGTTATAGTTATGCTTTTTAGTTAGTATTAAACATCCGACTCCATTTTAATGGTTATTTAAGGAATTCGGACTTTAGAAGAATAAGTGGAAAAACAATAATAAACGTTTTTTAACTATAAATTGATTATAATGTTTTAACATTTAATAATAATATACACACAAACATATGTAGTTATATATATATAAATATATATATATAAATATATATATATAAATATATATTATATATACATATATATATACATATATAAACATATATATACAGATATATACATACTTATATATACATGTATATACATACATACATACATACTTATATATACATATATATCTACATACATATGTATACTTATATATACATATATATATACATACATATATCAACATATATATACATATATATGCATATATATATACATACATATACATACACACATATACATATATATATACATACATCTATATATAACGATATATATATACATATCTATACATATGTATATACACATATAATTACATACATATACATACATATATATCTATACACACATATCTATACATACATATACATACATGTATATATATATATATACATATATACATACATATATATACATATTTATGCATACATATATATACATATATATACATACATATATATACATACATAAATATGAAAACATACGTACAGATAGATATACATACATATATAACATATATATACATACCTTTTTCTACGTATATATACATATATATGTATATATATGTTTATGTATACATGTATATATATACACATATATATACATATATATACATATCTATACACATATATAGGCATATATATATGCATACATATGTATAGACACATATACATGCATAGATATATACGTACAAATATATACATATGTATTAACACATATATATATATGCTATATATACATACATATACACATATATGTATATATACATATATATACATATATATGCATACATATACACACATCTAAATATATAAATATATTGACATACACATATACATACATATATATACATACATATATACATACATACATATATATACATACATATATACATACATATACATAAATATACATATATAAACACATATCAATATATACATATATATGAATGCATATACATACATAAATACATACATATACCTATATATATATATATGCATGCATATATACATATATATATACGTATAAACATATATATATATATACGTATAAACATATATATGCATACATATAAACATATATATATAAATAAATGTATACATATATATACACACATGTATACATATATATGCATACATGTATACATATATATACATACATGTATACATATATACATATATATACATATACATATATACATATATATACATATACATATATATACATATACATATATATACATATATATATATACATATCCATATATATACATATATATATACATACACATATATATACATATACATAGATATACATATATATATATATATATATATATACATACACATATATATACATAGATATACATTTATATACATATATATACATATACATAGATATACATTTATATACATATATATACATATAAATATATATATACATATAAATTCATATATATATACATGCATATACATACAAAAATATATATATATATATATATATACATATATATACATATATACACACATATTTATACATCCATATTTATACATATATACATATGTATAAATATATGTATATATACACACACATATATATACACACATATATATACATATATATACATATGTATACATATGTATACATATATATACATATATATACATATATATACTTATATACATATATATATACATACATATATACATACACGAATATACATATATATATATATACATATCTATATTCATATATATACATATCTATATTCATATATATACAGATATATACATATATATACAAATATACATACGTATAATTATATATATCTATATGCATATATATGGATATATATACACATATATGCATATATATACGTATATATATGCACATATATATACAAATATATATGCATATATAAATATATGTGCATATATATACATATATATATGCATATATACACATATATATACATATACTTACATATACATATACTTACATATACATATACATTTATATAACCATATATATACATATATATGCACATATACTTACATATACATATACATTTATATAACCATATATATACATATATATGCACATACACTTACATATACATATACATTTATATAACCATATATATACATATATATATACACATATATATACATATACATATATGCATATACATATGCATATATATATTTATATAGATAGATATATATACATATATGTACATATAGATATATATACATATACATATATATACATATATATAACATATATACATATATATATACATATATATATACATGTATACATATATTTACAGATATATACATATATATATGCATATATACACATATTTATACATATATATACATGTATATATAAATATATATACGTGTATATATACATATGTATATACATATACATCCATATATAGACATATGTATATATCCATATACCTACATGTATATCCATATATATCCATATATAGACATATATATATCCATATACATACATATATTACATGGACCGTATTTTGATAGCTCAGAAAAGGATTGAATTTTTTTATTAATAACTAAGTTAACTAATGGAGATGGATATCCATTAGTAATAAAAATCCTTTAAATGTTTTCAATTTCCACATCAATAAAAGGTGGGGAACAAATAGCAAGTGCCCGATGGGTTAAGTTTCTAATAAGGTTTAGTTTCCTGGTTGTGTTCCGGAGTGTTTTTCTGTTTTCTACCGAGGACGCACAAAGTTCCACCTGTCTGTCCTCGAAGCACTTGCCATCATTGCTAACCCCCCTACTTTGTGCAAGCAGAGAAACCTCCGGCTTCAATTAGAATTATTTGGGTAGTCAGGGTTTTTTTTTTTTTTCTCTTAACCTCCTCTCCGCTCTTATTCCATACCACTACCAAATATTCCAAAAAATAATAATTTTCAGACTTATGACCCTTGAAAATGTTAGTCTGAACGAAAAGCGCTTTGGGTGTATTTTAACGATCGTTTTTAATCGACTTATTTATTTTATTGAATTGTACATATAACTTGCCCCATTATATATATATATATATATATATATATATATATATATATATATATATATATTTTCTTTTCCTCACCCCGTTTTCTATTTTTTAGTTGATTGAATTAACGCGATGGTTCACTTCTTTATAAATATATATATATATAAATATACATATATATACATATACATATACATATATAAATATATATATGCATATACATATATATATACATATACATATACATATATGTATACATATACATCTACATATGCATATAATCTATATACATATACATCTATATACATATACATATATATACATATACATCTATATACATATACATATATATACATATACATCTATATACATATACATATATACACATATACATCTATATACATATACACCTATATACATATACATATACATATACATACACATACATATATATACGTATATATACATATACATATATATACATATATATCTACATATACATAGATATACATACACATATATATACATATATACATATATATATATATTTCGATATATATGCATAGATGTACACATTTACATATATGTATATACACATATATATGCACAACTGTACATATATATACACAAATATACATATGTATACATATATATATATACACAAATACATATATATACATATATATATACACATATACATATATATACACACATATATATACATATATATATACATATACCTATATATATGTATAGGAGATGTCCTTTTCTCCTCCTTACAACCTCTATCTCACAGAAGAGATGTTGCGAGTTTGTCTCTGATGTATCGTTATTTTCATGGAAAGTGTTCAACTGAGCTTCAATCTATGGTCCCCCCTCGCCAAACTTTCACAAGAAACACTCGTCTAGCTGTAAACACTATCAATAATTTCCCCCACTCTTTATCTGTGCCTAAACCTAAACATAGATTCCATGAACAAAGCTTCTTTCTTAGAACTGCACGCCTGTGGAATTGTCTTCCGTTTTCCTGCTTTCCGGCTGACTACAATATGGTTGTGTTCAAGTCTAAGGTAAATAAGTTCTTGATGAGCCGTTCCATATAAGTTATTAAATTTACCAAATTTTCATTACTAATGATTACTATATTGACCAACTTCTACTGTACACTCTTTAACCCTTATCCTTGAGTGGCCTCTGGGCCTTGATAATGTGGTGATGCCTTTGTAAAAAAAAAAAAAAAAAAAATACATATACATATATATACATATATATACGTATATACATATATATATACGTATATACATATATATATACGTATATACATATATATATACGTATATACATATATATATACGTATATACATATATATATATACATATACATATATACATATACATATATATATACATATATATATATACATATACATATAAATATATACATATACATATAAATATATACATATACATATATATATGCATATACATATATACACACATATACATACATATATATACATATATATACATATATATATACACACATATATATATACATATATATATACATATACATACATATATACATATATATTTATATACATATATAACTACATATACATAGATATATATATATTCACATATATATACATATATACATATATATACATATATATACACACATATATATACATGTATATACATATATATATGCATATATATGTATATGTATACATATATATATGCATATATATATTCATATATCTATCTATCTATCTATCTATCTATCTATATATCTATAAAAACAGAGATGTGTGTGCCACAGACGATTTCTGATTGGTTAATCCAATAATCACATCTCCTAAAAAACTATGGTTCGTAGGCTCTTAACTTTACCATAAAATATTATGGCTTTATTTATTGTCCATCTTGGAAGGGTTTAATTTTTTCCTAACTTGCGATTTACAAATTACAAAAATACGAAACTTACAATCTAACAATCGAACCTCCGACATCACGGCCGCCATTATGAAACTAAACTAAAAAAAAAAAAAAAACGCGCGTTCACTCGTGGTCTTTTCATTTCGGGTTTGGGTACGTGTGCAGTTTTCCATTGACATTAAAAAATGGAAATATTTTTAAAAAAATATATTGTACGTACTCGTCATGGGATAAAGATTTCCTACAGAAAAAAATCACGTAATTTCATCAAGTAGTTATTTTTTTATAGCGAAAAAAGAAAAAAAATCAACGCTACAAGCGAGTAATTATTAATTCAGCCATCTTGATTTTTAACCAAACAGAAAGTTCAAGTAGGGGGATTTCCCTTTTTTTTATAGCGAGGCCAAATTTCGCGAATTTGGCCTTTTTTTAAAGCAGTTTGGCCTTCAACATTTCTGTTTGGCCTTTTTCTTCACCGATGAAATAAAAAAAAGCAAATAAAAACAACGCAATAAAACTTTTAAAAATACGGCACACTTTTGTTGTTCTTGTTTGTTTTTTTTTTGTAATTTTCCTTATTTTTTTATTTTTTCAAGATAATACTATTAAATGGACACTATTATGCCAAATTAGCCCCCCCCCCAAAAAAAAAAATGCACAAAAATTCGAGATGTAATGTTTTGACGAGATAATTTAGCGAATTGTCCGGACTATTGCGAGATAACCATCCATTAGTTTTTCCTGAAATTTTGCCACAAATTGTATTTCAATACATAGATGTGCATAGTAACAACATTTTTTTGCCGAAAATTCCCGTTGCGTCCCCAGATTTCATCGGTGAAGAAAAAAAGGCCAAACAGAAATTTTGAAGGCCAAACTGCTTTTAAAAAAGGCCAATAGTGATAGTGTCTGTGTGTGTCTGTGCGTCTGTGTGCATTTCCCTACGCTAAAACTCTGTCAATTTTAAGCCTAGAGATTCGAAATTTGATATACAGGGTACTGAGATTTGGGAAAATCGATGTGATAGGTTTTCGACAGAAATTTGGCGATTAAGTGGTCAATATTCAACGATTTGACCTTTGAGAACTCTACCAAACTCCTCCTACAATTTTGGGTCTAAACAGTAAACACGTGATATTTTAGATATAGATTCCTTGGACATGGATCTAACTTATTAACTTTACTTGATCCCTAAACAATAAATGTTAAGAGGTCATAATAGGGGTCAAAGTTAAAAAAGATTGACCGTTTTTTTTTCTCAGCATTAACCTCAAAACACCTGGGCAACGCCGGGCACCGATTGCTAGTATACATATATATATATATACATATACATATATATGGGGAGAACTTGAATGCCTACTGGGGAGAACTTGAATGCCTACTAGACACTGTCCCTGAGTGTCTAAGGTCTGTCTGTACAAGGATTTGCCAGAACAATCTGGCATGAAGATACTTTTTTCATAAAAGTAAAGTACGACCAAATATTCAAAATCACAGCCCAAATAACATCTCACTACGGGCATTCCCAAGCTTTTCCGAGGAATGGTGCCCCTTCTCCAAGTTATATTACGTCAAGAAATAGCACGAAGCTGGATACTCCACCAGACTAGATAAATTCTTTTCCTGGAATCCAGTAAGACCAAGAGACCAACATGAAAGATATACTACAAAGTAAAAAAATGCTTAATTGGGGAGAGGAAAATTATGTTCTCAATTCTTTACTAACTCAGTGCTAGAGAGATAAAGAACTTTAATGGAACATTCGAATATCTATGAATCTCATATAGACTTCAGGTGTTAGCCACTGGTTGTGGGCACCTTGATTTCTGAGAGCATCGACTGAAGTAAAATAAAACAAAAAATATAGATACATATTTATACATATATATATATGCATCTATATACATATACATACATATATACACATATATATATACATATACATATATATACATATAGATACATATACACATATATACATATACATACATATACATATATATACATATAGATACATATATATACATATATATACATATACATATACATATATTTACATATATCAATATACATATATTCATATACATATATATACATATACATATATCGATATACATATATTCATATACATATATACATACATATATACATACATATACACATATATACATATGTATATACATATATAAATATATATATGCATATATATATGAATATATATATATATATATATATATATATATATATATATATATATATATATATATATACTTGCAAAAGTACCCGTCGTTGACTGGGTTCAAAAACGACGTCCAGAAAATGGACTCTGATTTATGTAAGTATGATAGGTTATGCAAAGGAAGGGTTGTAGATTTGGATTAAATTTTGGTGTATGAAAACCAAAGCAAAATACGACGAAAGTAAAATAGATAAACCCCATAATTTATTATACCATACATGTTCACACTGAAACACTTATCGCAATATACTGTGGATCTATATTAAAAAGCCTTGTTAAACTTTGCGACATATTTCCATTATTTGGAGGTCGACCTCGAACGAACACCCCATAATTTTATTATACCATATTTTTTAAAACTGAAACATAATTATCAAAGTATACTTACGCAGATAGATATGAAAGGTCTTTATTAAAGTTTTTGCCAATTTCCCATCTATGAAGGTCAGGTGCCAACTCAGACCCCACAATTTTGTTATACAATCCCTATATAAATTAAAACGTACATATAAAAATATTCTTATGTACATCTATATCAAAAACACTTGTAAACGTTTTTTTTTTATTTTTACATTTTTATTTCAATACTTAGTGGACCAGGCGCGTACGCATATTTAATGAACCACCGTTCTGCCAGATCAAACATACCCATTACTGTGTCTCGATACATCTTCTATCATTATATGTAATCAGGTTTTTAAAATAGTCAAAAATCTAGGAGCCTATTCTTGACCAAACACACACACACACACACATACACACACACATACACGGAGACATTCAGCTTTATATTATAAATATGTATATATATATACATATATATACATATATGTACACATATATATATACATATATATACATATACATATATATACACATATACATATATATACATATATATAAATACATACACATATACATATATATACATACATATATATACACATATACATATATATACATACATATATATACACATATACATATATATATACACACACATATATACATATACATATATATATACATATATACGCATATACATATATATACATCTACATATATACGCATATACATATAAATACATCTACATATATACATATATATGCAGACATCACACTAAAGACGCTCATTGGTATACATACATATATATACACGCACGCACACATACATATGAACACATATCACACAAACATATACATACACAATACACATTACGCACACATACATATACATACACACACATGCAAACATACACCAGACGGTCATTGGAATGCATACATATAAATATATACATGCATACATACATACATGTCTATAAGTATACGCTCATATGTACCCATATATATACACAATGTATACTACACAAACATATATATACATACCCACATGCATGCATACATATACATACATATATATCCACATATACACACACATATATAAATACATACACACATATACTTACACATACACATACATTTACGTACACATATGCACACATATATACATACATTACCTACATATACATACACATACATACATAAACATTCACACACATACACACATACATGCACATATACACATACATATACATACACACATGCATACATACACACATATATAAATGTAGATACATGCACACACAAACATATATACACAGACACATATGCATACATATACACATAGATATAAATACATATAAACACACATGTACATATATAAATATACACACATACATATATAAATATACATACACATATAAATACATAGATACATATAATGATGGCAGATTAATTGTTACATGCATCCAGCATTTCAGGCGTACACACGTCACAGCTTTTTTTTATCGCCACAGGATTTTTTTTTATATAGACAAATGCTTGAGGGAGTATCTATACAAAGATGATGTTACAGAGTTTTAGCTTTGTACGACAGCTAAATCTCTCTCTCGGTTAAAAATGTTGACATCCAGCAACAAGCAAGAGCAAGATCGACAGCAATACACACATATACACACATATGCATATATGTATAGATATATATACACATATACATATATATACATATATATACACATATGCATATATGTATAGATATATATACACATATACACATATATATAGATATACATATATACACATATACATATATATACATATATATATTCACATATGCATATATATACACATATACACATATACATATATATACACATGTACACATATACATATATATACACATGTACATATATATACATATATATACATATACATATATATACATATATATGCATACATATATATACATATATATATACATACGTATATATATACATAGATATATATACATATACATACCTATATATACATATATATACATATATATACATATACATATATATACATATACATATATATACACACATGTACATGTATGTATATATATACACATGTACATATATATACATATATATACACATGTACATATATATACATATATATACACATGTACATATATATACATATATATATACACATATACATATATATATATGCATATATATACACATGTACATATATATACACATATACATATGTATACACATATGCATACACATATACATATATATACATATATGTACACATATACATATATATACATATATATTTACACATATACATATATATACATATATATTTACACATATACATATATATATACATATATATTTACACATATACATCTATATATACATATATATTTACACATATACATATATATACATATATATTTACACATATACATATATATACATATATATTTACACATATACATATATATACATATACATTTAGTCATATACATATACATACATATATATTTACAAACATGTATATTTACAAATATACATATATATACGTATATATTTACAAATATACGTATATATATATATGCATATGTTACACAGTGATCACCACTTATCAAGGCCCGGAAGCCACTCAGGGATCAGGGTTGTTGCAAGTACATTACGTTAGTGTAGAGATTTGATGAAGTGTTTAGTTAAGGGGGCGGTTCATTAGGAATTTGTTAACGTTGGACTTGAAGACATTCAAGTTGTAGTCAGGTGGGAAGCAGGCAGATGGAACAGAGTTCCACAGGCGTGCAGTTCTAAGAAAGAAGCTTTGTTCATGGAATCCACGTTTTGATTTAGGCACAGATATAGAGTAGGGGAAATTTTTCACAGTGGATTCAGCTAGACGGGTGTTTTTCATGAAAGATGTGCGAGGGGGGACCAGAGATTGGAGTTCAGACGAGCACTAGCCATGGAAATAACGATAAAACAAGGATAGGCTCGCAACGTCTCTTCTGTGGGAGAGAAGTTGCAGGGTAGAGAAAAGGGCATCCCCCACTAAGCCACGACGTCTATTTTGTACTCTGTCAAGGCAGGATAGGCTGTTTTTAGCAGCTCCTGCCCAGATATGGCAACAGTATTCCATCCTTGGACGGCCACGTCTTCCCCCACTGAACCACGCGCTCGGGATCAGAGGAGAGAGAATCAGAGAGAACTTTTACAGCCTTTGATGTGTTGCCGTAGATGGTCGTGTCATCAGCATAGATGTCAACGAATGATTTAAGTATGTGTTTAGGGAGGTCATTGATGTAGATCAGGAAGAGAGTTGGGCCCAGGATTGACCACTGAGGGATTCCAGCATTTATATTGCAGGCCTCCGATTTTTGTCCATCTACTACTACTCTTATGAGCCTATCGGAGAGAAATGATTTAATGATTGACAAAACATTTCCAGTTATACCGTAGCTGGAAATCTTGTGAAGTAGACCCTTATGCCATACCTTGTCGAAGGCCTTTGATATGCCAAGAGCAATTGCCCTAGAAAGGAAGCCTTGTCAAGAGATTCACTAATCCTGTGGGATATAACCGTCAGCACATCTGCAGTAGATCTTGCAGAGCGGAAACCATCTTGTGTGTCACTGAGAAGGTTGTTCCTGCTGAGATGGTTGACTATTTCTCTATTTAATATGGATTCCAGCAACTTACTCATAACACACAGGAGACTTATTGGTCTGTATGGATATATATATATATATATATATATATATATATATATATATATACACACACACACACATATATATATACATATCTATACATATATATATACATATATAAACATATATATGTACATATACAAACATATATATATACATATATATAGATATATATATACATATATATAGATATGCGTTTTATTTTTTTACCGTATCTTTCTGTTAAGTTACATTATTGTTTCAGCTACTCGGCCGTTTGTTTTGGCCGTCTGTAGCTTCCTCAGACTTTTACAGAAATGTTGGCGCTTTTGGGATGAAAGAGTGAAAGTGAATGAGGTCAGGCGGGGCGAGAAGGGCGGAAGAAAGAGAGGAAGGGAACAAGGGGGAAGTTTATTTCTGATGTGGCTAGGGCATACCGATACATGGAGGGGAAGGGGAATATGTGGGGGTGGCAGGAGGGGGTTACTTTAAAATTCGGGTCTTAATGTTAAAGTTTTTATGCGTCTCGTTGGTGAGATGATTTCTTGGTAAGTATGTCTTGACCTGTTGGGTGTTCGCTTATGTTTGAAGGCGGGGGAGGGTATGATTCAGTTAATTTTTTTTTTAGTTTTTATTTTGTTGTTAATTGTTTGGAGAGGGTTAGCTAGCGGTCGCGGGCACGGGTACACACATGCGCACGTACACACACATATACTAAAAAAAACGGTCATATGTACACATACATCCCCGCCCTGGCGTGCAAATATATGCACATACGTGCGCCTACATGCGCCTACATTCATAGACACCCGCGTTGCTCTCGCTTACGTCAAATTTTCTGTAAGTTGCTAAAATTGGGTACGCGTGCGTAAGCATGGATGCGCTCATACACAGATACATACAATCGACGCCCCTGCCTCCAAGGAGGCGATTATACGGGCCCATATGCGCACATTGGTTCAGGCATACTTGCATCCCAACGCATACACAGGTACGTGCACATATACATCGGTACTCCATGTACATACGGACGCCCATGTGGATGTACACGTTCGTGCATACACACACATACACACCCAGTTATACAGACAGTTATTGGTATAGATATATTCGTCTGGATAGATTTAAATCTAAGTTCATTTGTGAGTACATAGGCGTAATACTTTCGTTCGATGTAGATCTGGTTATACATAGATATGAGCATAAACTCATTCCCAGGGTTCTGTACATAATGTTTTCATTTTCATTAGTGGGTTTGATTTTTTTTTTTGTTTTTTTTGGTGAGATGTGGGTGCCCATGGGCGCGCCGGCGTACTCCTCCGCATACAAATACAGCCTACAGATGCACGTTCCCACACGCATGCATGTACACAGATATGCATGCATACATGTTCTCGTTATATACATCTGCAAAGATAAATACCCACACTCCCTCAAGCACAGATATGTACGCACGCATATATATATACGGGTATATAGCGTGACATGCCGTAAATGTGGGCACGGGTGTCATCCACACATACTTACATGCGCATTAATAAGCGCCAACGTACCCGGGATAGTGGTCCTAGGTAGCCATGTTTATAGATTTTGGGGAGGAGTTTGGGGTGGTTTATATAGGGATTGAGTGCTGTAGTTATTGTTCTAAGTTGGGGTATTTGTTTTTTTATATAGTATTATCGATCAGTTTAGGCGGAAGACTATATTGGGGTGTCATACGCTAAGGTATTCGTCTATGCACATGAGGGATCGGTTGGTTGTACATTTCCATGTGACCGTTTTTTTTAAGTATATATGTGTGTATGTGCGCATGTGTGTACCCGTGCCCGCGACCGCTAGCTAACCCTCTCCAAACAATTAACAACAAAATAAAAACTAAAAATAAATAAACCTAATCATAGCCCTCCCTCCGCCTCCAAACATAAGCGAACACCCAACAGGTCAAGACATACTTACCAAGAAATCATCTCACCAACGGGACGCATAAAAATTTTAACATTAAGACCCGAATTTTAAAGTAACCCCCTCCTGCCACCCCCATATATTCCCCTTCCCCTCCATGTATCCGTATGCCCTCAGCCACACCAGAAATAAACTTCCCAGACCATCCCGCACAAGTTCCTTAAACCCAAAAACTAAAACATTACCCACATAGCAAGCGCCCCATCCTACCTTCTCCCTTGTTCCCTTCCTCTCTTTCTTCTGCTCTCCTCGCACCCCCTGACCTCATTCACTCTTTCACTCTTTCATCCCAAAATAGCGAACATTTCTGTAAAAGTCTGAGGAAGCAACAGACGGCCAAAAAAAAGCCGAGTAGCTGAAACAATAATGTAACTTAACAGAAAGATACGGTAATAAAAAATAAAACGCATATTTGCTCTACAAAAGTACTGAGCACTTCAGTTTTTATTAATTACCATTTCCACTACATATACATAGATATATATATACACATATATATATACACATATATATAAATATATATATATACACATATATACACACATATACACATATATATATAGATATATATATGCATATATCTGTACATATATATACATATATACATATATATACACACATATATATATAGATATATATATATACATCTATATACATATATATACGTATATATAGATATATACATGTATATATATACATATATACGTATATATACATATATACATGTATACATATACATATATATAAATATATATATACATATATATATATACAGATATACACATATATATATACAGATATACATATATAGACATATACATATATACACATATATATACATGTATATACATATATACAAATATATATACATATATAAATATATACACATAAATATATACACATATACATATATATACATATATATACATATATATATAAATATATAGATATACATAAATATATGCATATATATAAATATATACATATATAT
>NC_136515.1:38427059-38487059 GCF_053919585.1 Euprymna scolopes
AAAGACTAATAGATAACATGTAAACGGCAAAAGATAAAACACGCCAAGATATAAAATAAGTCTAGATAAGTGATCTGAAGGTATCTACACACACACACACACACACACACACACACACACACACACACACACACACACACACACACACACACACATGTATTTGAAATAATTGAAAAAATAATTAAAAAAATAATAAACGTGTCATTTATAATCGTGCAAAATAAAATGTTTCCTATTTATTGATAAACGTTAATATCTTGTTAATTTCGATAAAAATTAATTGTTCTTGTAAATGCAGCCGGTAAGAAAACAAAAAGAAGAAACCAATTTGTCTTTTAGTTTATAAATAGATCACAACTTGTTAAAAATGAAGTTCGTCCCTCTAAAGGAAGCAACATTTGAACGCAAATGCTAAAATATTTGTCCCAGACATAAACAATATTTCGAAACGGGATTATTTCTTATGCTAAAATCAAATGAATCATTTAATTAAAAAATAAACGATAACAAATAACAGTTAATTAATAGAATATATTTTTTTCAAAACTAATATGCAAATCAGTTTACCTTGCAACCTTTATCGCGTATAAATGAGTAGTGCATAAAAAAGATTGGACGTGTATGGTGTAAAGTTGAATTAATTTGAAAAAGTTTCCAATGTTTCCATGAAACCAAAGGTATCAATGGAAAACCAAACAAAGCCATCGTGTTGATTGAAATTTAAAACATACATATGCTTTGGAACACATGTTTTTTCTTTTAAGACTGGAAATGACCCCCCTCTCTCTCTCATATATATATATATATATATATATATATATATATATATATATATATATATATATATATATATATATATATATAAACCAATGGGTCAATTTGGCTAAAAGTTTGCATGGACTTTTGTTATAATATGATGCAGCGAACTAAGTATTATGATACCCGTTCGATGCAGTCAGGTATTACTAGGCATTAGTATCTAATTTTAAAAAAATGTCACAAACGTAACCATATACAACCATCAATTTAGCATAAATACTCATTTTAAGTCAACCGGCTGTAAATTTTGCCTGTTTTTAATTGAGCAAAAGTCTAATATAATGATGAAAACAAAAACTGAATGAATAAAAATATTTATTCGTCCGTGAAAAAATTAAACAAGGAATTATAATAAATCATTATTTTCGAAATTTTGATGGATAAATAAATATTGTAATTTATTAACTTTTTATTTTTATCATCAATTTTTCTTGCTTTTTAATTTTTCTGTCTAGTGCAGTTGCAGTGAACCTTTTATTATCTCGATAGGATCTAATATAATGATATATATATATATATATATATATATATATATATATATATATATATATATATATATATATGCGCATTATATTATATATATGCATTATATTATATATATATATATATATACACATTATATTTTATATATTACGCATTGTATTTTATGTATATATATATATATATATATATATATATATGATATTGTGTGTGTATATATATATATATACGCACACACATTATATATATATATATATATATATATATATATATATATATATATATATATATATATATATATATATATACACGCATCATATTATATTATATTATATATATTTACGCGAATGAATGAGTCAGTGTTTAATCGTCAATTCGTTACCGGATGAGCCAAGTTTGGCTAACTTTGTGTCTGAATTTATATATTAATCCACAACAAATAAAGAAACAAACGAACAAATAAAAAGCCTGCAACAAAGTTCGACCGAATGGAGAGATTAAACATTCATAAAAGTAATGCCAGCTCTGAATAAGTTGACAATCGAAATAAAGATTCTGTTTTGTTCTTACAGACATAAAATAGAAAAGAATTTCCTCACCTTCGATCCCGATCTTCTGTTTGACTTCTAAATCGAAATAAACCAAACTAATTAATAAGCCATGGTTTATGCCTCATCTGCAATTAGACAAAGAAGGTGCTTCGTCCCGATCGCACTGTGGCCTTTCAGCATATCCAAGAGTTAGGTTTGAACGAGCGTAGGCAATACGTAGCGTTGCGTCGTGTCCTCTGTTGTAAGTAAATAATAATTCAAATTGGTAACATAAGTAAAGACGAAGAAGAAAAGGAAGAAAGAGAAGAAGAGGTTGAAAAGGTCGTCACTTGTATTTGACGAATTTGTGATGCTCTATTGACCCTCACGAGATACCGTCGAGAAGATAGGGAAGTTTATTATTATTATTATTTTTTTTTTTTTTTTATTTATTTTTTTTTTTTTAATACTGGGTTATTTCAGCCGAAACAATGACATCGCCTCGTTGTTTTCTCGCTAACTGTGACTTCAGGTTTTCTGTTTTTTCTTTTTCTTTTTTTTTTTTTTTTTGACACTAAGTCACACATTGAACCGGTAACAACGCGCATAGACACAAACACGCTTTTAAAGGGATTGTTAGAATCTTAAAAACACCTCTCGATTGAAGTTTCCGAAATAGCAGGTGAATGTCTGGTATTCAGCAAAATGCCGCATTTTCGGCAAAAAGCTAAGAAAATAAATAAAAAATGATAGTTTTAAAACTAAATACACTATATTTTACAGAAAGTATATATCTATATATCTAAAAGAAAAAAAAGTGAGAATGTGTGCGTGAGGACACTTCTTAACCTATATACTCAACAATTTTTTTATCTACAGACTTGAAATTTACTGTATAAGGTATTCAGATATATGGAAAACTTTTCAATCGATTTTCTATTAGAAAAAAAAAGGGATGTAAAGGCATAAAAATTGAAAAATTGGTACTCCGGGGTCATTGGATTTTTATTTGTTTGTCAACTGTTTCACGACTGCGCATGTGTGAATCGTACACATTATGTCAAAAATAAGTGGGTTTAAAAACACTTTTAAGGATTGTGTCAAGCTAGCATATTGGTTATCGTACTTTACTCACTGTCTTTAGATTTTAGTTTCGATCGCTGCTAGTGGACTTTTTTTTTACTTTAGGTAAGAAGTGAACTGTTTAGAAAAAAATAATACTCGCCTTTCCGTTTGTTTACTTCATTTTTTTTTTAAAGGAATTTAACGTAATATTTAATACCGGGTATATATTATATATATTATATATTTTATATATTATGTAATATATATTATATATATTATATTGATTTATTATATATACATAATATTATATATTGTATATATATATATTATATATATAAATATTATATTTATATATATATTCTATATTTATCTTATATATAAATTTATATATATATATTATGTATATTATATATTATATATATATTTTATATATTATATTTACATATATATTATATTTATGTACATATTATATTTATATATATTATATTTATATATATAATATTTATATATTATATATATATTATATATATTATATATTTATTAATTATATATTATATATACATAATATATATATATAATATATATTATATATATTATATATTTATTAATTATATATTATATATACATCTGAATGTGTGTGTGTGTGGGTGGTCACGAATAGGCTCCTACATGGTTGACTATTTTAAAAAACTGATTACATATAATGATAGAAGATGTATCGAGACACAGGAATGGGTATGTTTGATCCTGCAGAACGGTGGTTCATTAAAATTGTTGGGTCTGCGTACGTGCCTGGTCCACAAAGTATGGAAAGAAAAGTTTAAAAAATTAAAACAACGTTTATAAGTGTTTTTATATAGATGTACATAAGAATACGTTGATAGGTATGTTTTAACTTACATACGGATGGCATAATAAAATTGTGGGATCTGCGTTCGCGTCTGGCCTCCATATAATGGTAATAGGCACAAACTTTAATAAAGACTTTTCATATCTATCTGCATAAGTATACTTTGATAATTATGTTTCAGTTTGAAGAAATATGGTATGATAAAATTATGGAGTGTTCGTTCGCGCCCGATCTCCATAGAATGGAAATATGTCACAAAGTTTAACACAGAATATTGTGGTAAGTGTTTCAGTGTGAACAGGTATGGTATAATAAATTATGGGGTTTATCTATTTTATTTTTACTTTCATCATATTTTGCTTTGGTTTTGATACCCCCAAATTCGAAGCTATCTCTTTACAACCCTTCCTTTTCATAACCTATCATACTTGAATAAATTAGAGTCCATTTTCTGTAGGCTGTTTTTTAACCCAATCAACGACGGGTACTTTTGCTAGTTATATATATATTATATAAATATATATTAATATAAATATATGTTATATATAATATATATTATATATTATATATATATTGTATAAATATATATATACATTTTATGTACATATATATTATATATATATATTATATATATTATGTACATTTTATGCCCATATATATTATATATATTTTTTATTTATATAATTATATATATACATGCTATGCTCTTTAGCCTACAGGTCTTATTCCCAAATGTATTATATCTACTCTGACAGCCACTTTCTTTAGTAGCTTACGATCACTATTTCTGCCACATTCAATCGTATTTATTAAATGTTACATTATATCCGTTGAGAAACACTATCACAATCGCCACATCTACAGAGGAAGAAGTGCCTTACATCTACAGAGGAAGAAGTGCCTCACATCTACAGAGGAAGAAGTCCCTTTTTTTCTCTTTCATTATTTAGTGCTTTCACCGCTACCACTTGACACCGGGGCTAAACCTACATTTTCTTCGGCTGCTGGGCTTTGATCGTCATTAACTGATTATTACATACGTATACATAACATAATCTTTCTGCTATGCTCTACCTATTTAATGAAGTCTCCCCAACATAATCCCGCTCACCTCGATTGACTGAACTCTGACTATTCCCATATTATGGATTAACACCCCCCTCTTCCTAACGAACGTTTAGTATAAATGTTCAATGGTGTCAGTCCCACACATAAATTGCCAAACACAATTACGGTATAGTATCTAGCCTTCGGCACTTTGAGGGGTTCGTTGGCCAACATTGTCTGAGCTTCTTAAACATTTATCGGGATTTCTGTAAATCACTTATACAGTAAATGCGTACTATACAAAAAGCAAATGGTTTTAATTCACTAGGTCTCATATTTTATTTATTTATTTATTTTTCTCCATGGTTATTTTTTAAAAGTCTTTTTATTTCCTGTACGCATAATTACTAATTCGTTGCCATTCTTACTAAACTAACATTGGAACTTTTTTTTAGTTTGAATACAACAAGGACACCGACGCGTTCACCTCACAACATATAAAAAAAAACTTCGTTTCTCAGGATTAGTACTTAATTACGACATGCACTTCTGGGATTCTTTCTTTAAGGAATGCATAAAACAGCCACAAAAAAAAATTATTCGGACACATTTGCATAGATTACATAATTTATAACAAATGACAATAACACGCTTGTCCAACACACCCAATAGGCCACATATTTGTTTATTTTATTTCTTCTCCAGTCATTTTTCATTTTTTTATTTTTTAGTTCCCATGATAAGAACTATTTACTATTTCATTATCCTTCTCAATAAACTAATACTATTAACTCTTTTAATTTGACGCCGCCGTCGTCGACGATTACTACTACACTTTCTCATTATTACACATAAACAAACTTCGGTTCTCAGAATTAGTACTCATTTACAGCAACATTTTGATGTGCTTTGCAGATTTATTCTGTTAATTATGCAACAAGCGGCGAACATAAAACATATTTTATATATTGCATAGATTTAATTACTTTAAAAGGAAATTCCAGCAGGAAGACTTTTATCCAACAAAACCCGATACGTGTTCATTAGATTTTATTACTTTTAAATAAATGCCAACAAGAAAACGCTTTGCTTTCTAGATTTGATCCATTTATCACAATTTTAACTCTGGTCTTCCACTTAAAATCCTTATTTTATGTATTGCACATGTAAATTCTCGTTTCATGTTTACATTTTACCCTTAGTATATTTTGCGCAAATCTGAAGCTTAACAGAGATTAGAAACATAAACCCAACACTAGAAACACAATAATAGAAATAAAGATGGGGGACTAATAAATACTGGTTTAGATCAATAAAACCTGAAAACTCCTAGATTAGTAAATAATATTTTTGTTTAAATTCAAAAACCAAGTTGGACCTCTACTTCCATTGGAGGAAAACGTAGTTGGGTTAAATAGAATATTTATAAATAGAATACTTATAAATAGGATGTTTATAATTGGAAAAGTATTCAAGACCTTAAATCCTCACGATTGATATACGGAAAAAAATTAGAGCCAACAGCAACCTCAGAAAATTAGGCCTTGTAACACACTTAGGTTAAACCTTTGGAATAAATCAGAAGGGTTAAAATTTTAACGAATAGAGTTACCTCCCTTACAATGTCAAAATTAACAAATATCCGTAAATCAAAATAGATTGGAACGAAGTGAAAAGATAAAAAAGAAAAAAAAATTAAATCCAAAATTAAAAAATGCAAACTGAGCTACCATTGAATAAAAAGTAGCACTTACCGTCTTCTCCTTCAGGAATAAATTAAAACAAAAAACAAACGCTTTTTGAAATTACACAAATAAGTATGCCGATATAATTGTAAATCGCCAATATAATGATTAGATACGAAACTTACACAGAATCAAAACAATATAGTAGGAACGTAAAATATCAAGTCCGGAATTGAGAAAAAAAATAAACAAAATAAAATAAATAAATTTAAATTAATAACTTAGAGAAAAATAGTAATAACCTAAATTAAGTGAACCTAGGTAATTCCATTACCAGGATTGTCCCCCTATTCTGGCGGTATTTACTTGCCTCAATCGCAAATTTAATATCAGAACGTTGACTTTAGAATGTGGACGAGTTTGTGTTTGTCGTTGCGGAAATCAACGGATTCATTTACTCCCTTTTGAGAAAAGGGCAGAAACCTGTCTCTCTTAAAAAAAGGAACAATTAAAATAAAAATCAAAACAGATAAAAAAAAAGGCGAATTTCCAGATGGCAGCGCACTTTAGACGGATCTCATCGTAAGTAAAGCGACCTAAACGCTTTTCTATTTGAAAAGGTAAAAGTAAAAGTTAAAAAAAAAGAAAAACCAAAAAAAAAAAAAACGGAACTTTTGAAACAAATTTGAGGTAAAAAAAAGACGCCAAAAGCAAAACGATGTATTTACGAAAAAAAAAAGATAGCAGTACTTAAAAAGAAAGTGAAGAAGTTAGGACTGCAGCAACACCAACAAGCCGCCATTAATGATGTTTGGATATGAGCCTGACTTCTAAGCTGGGCATTGATTGGTGCACACATTTAATTTCATTTCTGGTTGGTCCAATCAGAAACAATCTCCTGTGCTAGCAGAGCAACTAGTCCGGAGTTTATAAAAGACAGTGCTCATTACGATTCTTTTCGCTCGAATCAATTGCAAACCACTGACGTTAGCCACGTCTGATACTAACATGATCTCCAAGAACCAAGATTATTATAAATATTAGAAATGGACTTCGTCCTTTTTCTATTAGGTTAACAAAAGAAAAAAACTGAAATAGAGCGATTTACGAGTGACGTTAGAAAGGAAATAAAAAAAGAACACAAGGACGAGAGAGAGGGGGGACTTTCGTTCGTTACACTAGTCGTTACAAATGTTTTTGTCCATTTAATTGTTTGTCTTTATTCGAGCTGGTTCGATTTGTGATTAAAACCCATTTTTATTCTTGCTAACTAACAAGCCAAGTTCTTGTTGATTTTCTCAAGAATAACCATTTTCAGCTTTTGCAACACATTATCTACTGAATGGTCTCTAATATAATATGTGATACACCAAGTTGTTTACATTCCAATATGTGATCTAGTCATTAACGATAAACCTAACCCTAACTATAACTAATTATTCAACCGTAACCGTAACTCTTACAACTCGTTAGATGTTCTTCGAATATATAATGGACCAAATATTTGACCTAGCGATTTGTTAGGGTTAATGGTAGATCACATAGTGAATTAAATATCATATGATAGAACAAGGCTATTAGATAGATGACATTCGAAGAGCGTTTAGCATTATCTCCCTTTCCCAAATACAATTATATAGACTCACAGTAGACGGTGTTTTCAGACTTGAGTTGTCTACCTTTTAGAAAAACAAAATGGCGTTACTATTGTAACTAAAAAATGAGCTGCACTGGCAAAATTCAGTTCTTCTTCTGGATGAACTTGGCAGATGCACCCCCCACCACCACCACCACCATGAATCGTCTTGGTTTGACGGCTATTTTTATGAACACATCACACGTAGTGTGTGCTCTCTCACACACGCTCATTATGCTGGAACGTCAGACTTTTCTCTACTTACACACACACACACACACACACACACACACACACACACATATATATATATATATATATATATATATATATATACACATACATACATTAATACGTACACATCTTTATAAACGGATTTTGTTGAACATATTCTCGTGGTCTAAATGTTTATAACAAAAATCATTCCCTGCATTTCTTATATACATTTTAATGGACAGAATTTCATAGAACAATAAATTTCACGTTGTACTTCATGTTGTCTTTGAGTTGCTACTTTGTTTTCATCGGCATGCTTGTATATTTAACACATAAAATATGTATATAAGAGTACCGACCCAAGACGTAACTCACAAGCACAATCTATTCTTTCTCATTTATTGTCCCAGACGATACTATTTTAAGTAAGTTCTTTATTTATTTATAAACAAACCCTATTTATCGTTTTATGTTCTAACGATATTATAAATTAAGAAAGTACGTTTAATGCAGTGATTTTAAAAAAATAGTTTTGTTTATGTTTACATTGTTAACCTACATTTATTTTTGGAAATATAATCAGTAAGCTACGTTTCTTTCTTTTTTTAATATTAATAACATAATTAATAACATAATTAATAACATAATTAATAACACTGAATTTGCTAAACATAGGCATCTCATTATTCTTCATGTCTTCATTTCTATTTCCTTGTCTGTGCTACTCAAAATTCGGAGTTTGTTCACGATCTCAAAATGGCGATAATTCGCCCAACGAAAATTTCGAAACAAATCTCTGTCCAGGCCGCTCAGCAATCCATTCATCATCAACCTGATATGTTTATTTTTTGGAAATGAACATGATATAGTTACTAACGACGAACCTAATATATATATATATATATATATATATATATATATATATATATATATATATATATATATATATATTATTGTTGGGACGATTAATCGGAATCGGAAAAATTGTGCCAATTTTCGATTCTTTTAATATTTTAAGGCTTAATTTTCCATTGTTTTTGAATTATTAGTAAAACTAAACTCTGTAGATTATAATAACATCCAAATAAGATGGAATTTTTTTATTTGCGTAAAAAAACAAAACATTGCTTACTGCCTGAGGCGCCCCGACCGGGTAATGCCAACGGAGTTACTCAGGCAATTTTTACAATTGCAGGAGTGCCCCTCCTTTAGAGGAGCCTGCTGGATCTCCACCTTCCAGCCTTGTGCCACATTTTGCTGAGGTGGGCAGCAAATAAATCTCTACCCCCCATTAGTTCGTCTGATGGGGATGTGTCTCCTAGCGGTTTCGGCTGCAGGGAGACAGGGTAGAAGTACTCGTCAAGGAACCGTTACTTGGCACTAAGCCCGACAGGTTAGGGACCGGAAACCGGCCCAGCACCTCTCAGACTGAGGTACACCGCCTGGGTAATACCTAGCAGGTCCACCCTCCCAGGCCTTGCCACCGAGTTTTCCGATGGAGTAAGTTTATTGCTTACTGCCTGAGGCGCCCCAACTGGGGAATGCCGACGGGGTTACTCAGGCAATCTTTGCAATTGCAGGAGTGCCCCTTCTTTAGGGGAGCCTGCTGGATCCCCACCTTCCGGACTTGTGCCACATATTGCTGTGGTGAGCAGCAATTAAATATCTATCCCCATTAGTTCGTCTGATAGGGGATGTGTCTCCTAGCGGCTTCGGCTGCAGGTAGATAGGATAGTCGTACTCGTCAAGGATCCGTTCTTGACACTCAGTCCGACAGGTGAGGGGCCGGGAACCGGTCCAGCATCTGTCGGACTGCGGTACACCGCCTTGGTACTACCTAGGAGGTTCACCCTCCCAGGCCTTGCCACTGGGCTTTTCGATGGGGCAAGTTAATTGCTTGTCGCCAGAGGCACCCGTACCGGGCAATGCCGACGGGGTGCCCAGACAATTTTTGTTGAGGCGAGAGTGCCCCTTCTTTAGGGGAGCTCGCCTGTTCTCCCCCTTCCGACCTTGTGCCACATTTTGCTGCGGTGGGTAGCGAATAAATAACTACCCCATTAGGAGTTAAAAACATTTTACCCCCCCCTTTTTGATATAATGGAAAACTCCTTTCGGATTCAATTTTGGTTCGACTTAATAAAAGGAAAGAAAAATAAATAAATAAATAAATAAATGAATAGATAGATAAAAATAAATAAATAAAATAATTGATTTTTTGGGGGTGGGGGATTTGTCTTTATTCTCATTGGTCAAAAATAATTAAATATATTGGTATAATGTGTGCAAAAAGAAGCCATTTATTTATACATATAAAAATAAACACTTTTCAAATATATATATATATATATATATATATAAACACACAAAGAGAATCTTATTCAAATGCATATAAACATATATGCACAAAAATTCACAAATATACATTTTCTGTAGATCATAACATCCAAATAAGATGTATTTTTATTTGCGTAAAAAAACAAAACAAAACACAACTTGAAACTTTGCGAAACTTCACTAGCTAATCTCTACACGACTGCAGTTTATTTACAAGGTATCAAAAAATTGTTTAAAATTAAAGAAATATTTTGCCAAGAAAAATAATATCAAGCATTATTGCTAATTAAATAAAAATAGAATGTAAAAAGTTTGTTTATTAACATTTAATTTATTTATTTTATGGGTTTATGCTTAATTTATTTATTTTATGGGTTTATGCTTAATTTATTTATTTTATGGGTTTATGCTTAATTTATTTATTTTATGGGTTTATGCTTAATTTATTTATTTTATGGGTTTATGCTTAATTTATTTATTTTATGGGTTTATGCTTAATTTATTTATTTTATGGGCTTATGCTTAATTTATTTATTTTATGGGCTTATGCTTAATTTATTTATTTTATGGGTTTATGCTTAATTTATTTATTTTATGGGTTTATGCTTAATTTATTTATTTTATGGGTTTATGCTTAATTTATTTATTTTATGGGTTTATGCTTAATTTATTTATTTTATGGGTTTATGCTTAATTTATTTATTTTATGGGTTTATGCTTAATTTATTTATTTTATGGGTTTATGCTTAATTTATTTATTTTATGGGTTTATGCTTAATTTATTTATTTTATGGGTTTATGCTTAATTTATTTATTTTATGGGTTTATGCTTAATTTATTTATTTTATGGGTTTATGCTTTTGTCCAATTGTTTTTTTTTTCCGTAGTTTTTTGTCTGCTCCCTCACTCAGCATTGACAAATATGACAAAGAATGGACAAAACGTATTGAAAAAAACCTTAGCTTTGAATTGAATTTGAAATGAATTCGTGAATTTTCATGCTTCCGTGTGAAAAACTTATAGCATCAAATTTCTTTTGATTCGGCCTGTATCATTTACTTATGCTTAGAATCAGAGATTCCTACGGCGTCTGAAGCCCGATCAAATGTTCAAGTATTTTTCCGCATCTACTGGCCAAATGTCTAGATGACGCTTCTCAGAGAGTTTACAGTTAAAAGATTTCAAACGAATGGGCAAGTTTTATTTTCTTGGAGCCGCTTTGTCTAATCACCGTGTCCTCTGAAATTGCTAATGTTTTATTTTATCTTTCTCGATTCCTAAAAAGTAAAAATTATACCTGAATATTTCACAGTAAATTTATCAAAGTCTTGGATAAAATACATGAAGGGAAAACATTTACAAGTTTGTCAAATTAAAAATAAATTATATCTACATTTAAAAGTACCCCCCCCGCCATGATAATCTACTTTTTGGGGCGACATTTACAAGTTTGTCAAATTAAAAATAGTTTATATCTACATTTAAAAGTACCCCCTCCCCGCCATGATAATCTACTTTTTGGGGCGATATTTGTGAACCCACTAAAAACAAAATTACTTTAGAATTTAGGATAGAGGGTTAGTAGCGTAGGGCAATTATTGAATAAACATCGATTGAAAATAGTTTGTTGTTCAAGAGTTTTTGAAAAAGCTGCTACCCCTCCCCGAAATTATAATTAAAAAAAAATAACTAAAATATTAAGGTTTCTTAAAAACCAAATAAACCCGATTTTTATAAGTTATGAACACGCTTCGTACTACTGTTCTCTTGTTGAGTGCTCCTATTTACTTGCCTCCTCTAGAGGGTAAAGTCAGACACAAGGTCGTTTTTTAATGTGAGTATTATTTTTTTTTTACATAGGCATCACCACTTATCAAGGCCCAGAGATCACTCAAGGATAAGGGTTAAGAGTGCACAGCAGTCAATTGGACAATATAGTAATCGTTAGTAATGGAAATTCTGTAAATTTGTTAACTTAAGTGGAACAGCTCATCAAAAACTTGTTTACGTTGGACTTGAAGACAATCAGATTGTAGTCTGCTGAAACACAGGAAAACGGAAGACAGTTCCACAGGCATGCAGAAAGAAAGAAGCTTTGTTCACTTTGTTCATGGAATGTTTAGGTTTAGGCACAGAGAAAGAGTGGGGGGGTTATTGATAGTGTTTTCAGCTTGATGAGTGTTTCTTGTGAAAGTTTGGCGAGTGTGGGGCATAGATTGAAGCTCAGTCGAGCACTTGCCATGAAAATAACGAGAAAGCAGAGACAAACTCACAACATCTCTTCTGTGAGATAGAGGTTGCAGGGAAGAGAAAAGGACATCTACGAAGCTACGAAGTCTATTTTAAACTCTACCAAAGCAGGACAAGTCCTTTCTAGCAGCTCCTGCCCAGATGTGGCAACAGTACTCCATCCTTGGACGCACCTGGCTCTTATATAGATAGAAAATTGCATAAGCAGTGAGATATCTACTGGGTCGATAAAAGGATTCCACCATTTTCCCAGCGGCCTTGGCAACAGATTTGATGTACGTGTTCGATTTCAGATCAGGAGTAAAGGTCAAGCCTAGAAGCTTGTAAAAACATGAGGCCTTCCCAAGACGAGAAGGATTTCTCTTTCATTGAACGAGGAGAGAATAAGTGAAGTGTAGCACTAGAACAGATACTACACTTTGTTAACGTTTCGATCGTTGTAATCTCCGATCGAAATTCTGTACAGATTCTCGAGTTTTTGAGTTCAACAGAAAAATTCCCGAGTTCAAGAACAGAACAATTAGTATATAAATATTTATTTTAATTGGAATGGGGGATGGAAGGTCTCTTCTTAAAACAATACAACTGTTCTAAAATTTATTTTTAATCGATAATTATTCAACAATTGCCCTTTTTTCCTAGCTGACCTAAATGGCCCTTTTCCCGTTGCCCTTTCTTTCGTTGCTTTTTTCTGTTACCCAAATTTCCTAAATTCATAAATTTAACGTAAAAATATCCGTTTCCGGGCCATTCTAATTGTTTTAAAGCAGTTAACTAAATTTTTTACCACTGACCCCAAAGTCCAATTGCCCAAATCATAAGACCATAAATAATCGCTTTATTTTTCGTATTATCACAGGACTTGGGGTTAGTACACAAAAGTTAAGGAACGATTTTAATAATTTGCGAAAACTTTTCATTCACATTGTTAAAAAACTTGACGGAACTTTTCAATATTAAGTAAAAATTTATTCATGATTATAACTTTTAAGCAATATGACAAATTCTACACGAAAAACGATCGCTTTTGGAAAAAAATCTCCATATTGCAAACTATCAAGAAAGGTAAATTTCAGAAATTTATGATATTTTTAATCACTCTAAAAGTGTAACCAGAAAGTATAAAATAACTGATAAAATGTTAGATGCAAATGAAAAACTGGCAGATCTCCAAGAACATCGCAAAGAGAAGATCGAATATCTGCAAAAAACGTTTTGAAACAACTACATCAATTGTCTGTAAATATAACGAAGGGACACATAATAAGATCTCAGGGAAAACGGTTGATCAAAAATTGCAGGATTGCATGCAAGTATTCCAGCCCCAAAGTCAATCGTTGCAAAGCGAGACCAAAGAATATACCCGAATTATGTAAGATAACGTTATTTGGATTGACGTACAGATCATTTCAACGACGAGTGCAAGTTTTTTTGTTATAACGGCAAAACTTACGAACGCCGTAGAACAAGTGAAGCCCTGTCTTCTCAAAATGTCAAAAAACCCTTAAGTGGTGGCGGCAAAGTGATGGTGTTGGAGATGATTTCATCAGCTGAGGTTAGTCGTATCATCCGTATACATGGCAATATCGATGCTGAGATTAACAAAAGAATTTTACAGCATTATGTGGTACCAAGATTATACCATAATCTCTAGTAATCTATTTTCATGCAAAAAAATGCGCCTTGATATAAGATTCGGTATGTTATAACTATTTGAAGAAGAAAAGAAGAAGAAGAAGAAGAAGAAGAAGAAGAAGAAGAAGAAGAAGAAGAAGGGATCTCCTTAATTAAGAGGCTAGCACATATCCTCAACCTACATCGAATAGAAAATCTTTAGAAAATATTTGAAGAAAGGGTTCAGCAAAGAAACACAAAAAGAAGGATCACCTATGTTAGTTATTGAAAGACGAATGAGAGAAAATCATTACTGGTTTTCGTAAGAAATTAATTAGATCACGTGGTCGAAGATGCAGAGAAGTCATTGAAAATAAAGATATGTTTACTAAATATTAAATTTTGTTGATAGATCGTTTCCTAGCTTTTGTTCGGTTGTTTATTTCCTTTGTTCAGTTTAATCTTTATTTTTAAGAAAACTATTGGATAAAACTAGCGGGACCTGTTGAAATTCCACAGAGGATTGATTCATATGTAATATATTGATGTTGGTATTCTGTAGATGTCCAGCGTAAATGGAGACGCTCCCATATTATTGCAGCTATTTTGTTAAAATTGCAAAGGTATTTATCCAAGCTAGCACGGACGCCCGGCGTAGCCAGGTCGTTAAATACACTTAAATATAATATTCTAATTCTTGCAGATTTCGTATATATTATTATAGAGTTAATGTTCTATAGATTTTTATATATTATAAAGTTGCGATTTAAAAAAAAAAAAATATCTATATGACTTGGGTTCATCAGCTTGAATTAAAACCGAATCCCAAACTTATATATATATATATATATATATATATATATATATATATATATATATATATGCATATATATATACATATATATATACATATATATATACATATATATATATATAAATATATACATATATATATATATAAATATATACATATATATATATATATATATATATATATATATATATATATGTATATATATACATACATACAAGTTAGAAAAGTATTTCATACAAGGCATGAAAATTGTTAAACAAAATGTTTTTACTATAGGCTTTAAAAATAAAGGTACACGATCCAATTTGAAATTTATTTATCTTCAAAGTGCACTTTTATAAATTTTTACAAAGTAAGGTATAAAAATTTAATTTAAATTGAATCAAAAAATTACCTTGGATTTATTTTATGTAATGTACATTCTGTTGCACTTTAAAAAAAATAATTGAAATTTTTTTATCTATATCATTAATTGCTAGATGAAAAATAATGTTTATAAATTGCAACAAAATGTACATTACATAAAATAAATCCAAGGTTATTTTTTATTCAATTAAATGCTATGTATAAAATCCTTTTCTAACTTGTATCTTATCTTTTTAAGATTATATTTTAAAACTCTCCTTCTCTCTAATTCAGTTTGTATTTCTCCTCACACCACAACTCATTTTTGCAACCCCCTCTTTGTATTATTACAGGTCTGAATATTCTCTCTGTTTCAGTTTGTATTTCTCCTCACATCACAACTCATTTTTTGCAACCCTCTCTTTGTAATACAGATCTGAATAATGAAAAAATCTGAATTTTTTAAACCAAACTTTAAAATAACATTTTTAGATTAAATTTTTTAAAACTTCTTTCAGAATAGAAAATCTTTAAAATTTAGTAAGGAACATATTTCATATAGGTTTCATTAACAAATATTCAGTACATAACGAGAAAATATAGATGAAAATTTCAAAAGGACTGTATATCTGGTTACAGTTAATAGTAGTTCTCCCCCGCGAAAGTCTTTGTTATTGTTATTCTATTATTATTATTTAAAACATTTTGTGTCCTGCTCTTTCACGCGAGGACTAATAAAACCAAAACTTATGAAGAATAATTGATAAAATTATTTATAAAAAAAATAGATTACTAAGGTGCTATCAGCTAAAATCGAAACTGAAACCAAGGCTTATGAAGAATTCTTGATAAAATTATTTTTTAAAAATAGATTATTGGAGTGCCATTAGCTATAATCAAAACCGAAACCAAAACTTATGAGGAATTCTTGGTAAAATTAATTATAAAAAAATAGATGACTTAAGTGCCATCAGCTATAATCGGAACCCAAACCGAAATTATGAAGAATTTTTAGTAAAATTATTGATAAAATAATTAAATGACTTGAGTGCCATCACAAGATTTAAGCGTAACACAAAATAATACACACACTATCGTATTAATATATAAATTTGGTAATTTTATAAACATTTACACATTCCATCCTGACCTTTTTTCAGTAAAAATGCCATTACTTATCATGCATTACTTTTAATATTTACGTCTTGTTTTTTTTGTTTTTTGTTCTATGTATTATGGCCTCTACTCTACATATATAAAACATATGCCGTTTTTTCTCCTTCACTCCTTTGTTGCCCCATATCTCTTTCCCCTTTCTTTTAATTATTTACGTAATTCATTTAAATGTCTGGCTAGTTTTAATATTATATAATGTAATAGCATCTGCGTTTGCTTCTGTTTAGAAATAATCTTACATATTAAATAAGATTTGGGACACAAATAATTATATGACCCTGGCAGTAAAAATAAACCCCATTCCTCTTAGTTGAACACTTTAGTTGTGATCACCGGTCAGTGGCTGTATTAAAACCATGTTTACATGTCTCGATCTCGCAGCGAACCTGCTATCCACAGGGTTAACGGTGTTCTGTTACAAGACAATGTTGTAAGTTCGAACCTCTTGGTAGGTAGGTCAGTTGTTTCAATCTATACCGATTAGTATTCAAAAGACAAAACAAGCTCGTATATAATAACATTTAATATATATATATATATATATATATATATATATATATATATATATATATATATATATATAGTAATTTATAAAATATATATGGCGATTAAGCTACACTGAATATTCGGCGTTTCATCCACTCTAGGACTCCTCAGGCTTATGCGCGTATGAAGCAAATAAAAACGATAAACAACCACAGAATTCGCGCATAAGCCTGAGGAGTCCTAGAGTGGATGAAACGCCGAACATTCAGTGTAGCTTAATCGCCATATATATTTTATAAATCCCTAACTAGCTCTACCTACGTATTGAGCAATTTTGAAGTAAATACTTAAAGTTTACGCATAAATCTATACGTTCGTATATTAATTTTATGTGAGTAAATAAAGTAATTATATATATATATATATATATATATATATATATATATAATTCCTCTTTCTCTCCCCTTTTATAATTGTTCCTTTTTATCTCTATCAGTTTTATTCCTTTCATTTAATTGATTGCGCCATCACTTCTCTTAGCATTCGCCTTTTATTTATGTAATTTAATTTTTTGAATAGCTGATTAGTTTAATAGACATGTTGTAATATTGTTACTTACGCATGCTTCCGTTTAGAAAGAATCTCAAATCTTTCGAATATAAAATAACTGTTAGACAATTGTCCCGTTTATTCTACCCTGTAAGGTAACCAATTGAGAGGGAACTATATATATATATATATATATATATATATATATATATATGTAGAGAGAGAGAGAGAGAGAGAGAGAGAGAGAGAGAGAGAGAGAGAGAGAGAGAGAGACACACACACACACACACACGTAGGGTTTTTCTCTTACTGTGGAACAGTGTACAAATGACATTATTGAATAGTTCAAAGCAGTAATTAAAGCACACGTTTCCACACGGAAGTACTTCATCAACTCACACGTTTCACAATGGTTCACCTCTGATTGTGGTACTGCTATCACTCAAGGTCAGCATGCATTCAGCAGACTTATCCGATATAAGTCGAATACAAATAGGCAAAAGTTTTTAGCAGATAGAAATAATTTTAAGAGAAAATAGCCGTAGTAAAGAGAAGGCAATCCGAAGTCACTAGAAAACTCATCGAGTTGTAGAAATTAGGAACTCGCGATTTCTGGAAAATTTATAATAGTATAGTAAATAATTGTCAATCTTCAATCTCCTCCTCTATCCAACAACATTGAGATTGTTTGCCCAACGTTTTTTTTTTCAAACTCCACTTTAGACCTAGCAGGCCACCCCTTCCAAATGTCCTTTTCCGGGCAGTAGCCACACCCAATGATGTAAAAACCACCCTTGCCTTTGTTCTTGATGCCATAATAAATCTAGACACCTCGAAGGTGAATTTAGGAAAACTCGTCCCGGGAAAACTCGTCTCCGGAAAACTCGACCCCGGAAAACTCGTCCCCTTTCGCTAGGTAGGAAAACTGGTCCCTTATTGAATAAATATCGATTGAAAACACATTTTACGGTCGTTCTTGAAGGAGATATCGTTTTTTAAAATAGACAATACCCCACCCCCAAATATTTTTTAAAAAATATTTTACTTGTTTAATGTTTCTTTTTTTTTTTTTTAATAAAATCGATTTTCTAAGTGTCCGTTTTCTATCTAACTGGCTAAGTTCTTAGTGGTTTCACTTATTTTAAAGCGTTTATTATGTTCATACAAAGTTAATTACAAATTTTTTGTTGTTCTTATTTTAACGATGTTTTTGGAGTCATAAAAACAATAATAAAAAACAAAACAAAAATTGAAAAACAGGGAGCGATTCGATTCTTCGTTACTTTTTTGTTTTGTTTTTTTTAATTATGATAGTAAATCAGTAAATATAATAATAATAATTTGAAGGAAAAGTCAAAAGTGCACAGATTAGGTAATTATCACTTTCATTCTAATGTCTATTGATAGATTTTTTATACTATATATTTTCTGGTCGTCAACGGGTTACCATTTACCAACACCTTTTCTTTTCAGATTCATTTGATAGAAAGGTTTATATCAAATGACGCTGTAAATAATAGACGTTGGTCGTGACGATGCCCAGGTACCACATGGCTCTCGCCGAAACATGTCTTGCAAATGTGTAGCCAAATCGTATTTGTATAATAAACATCTTTATACAAATTTCTACACGCAGTCACGCGTATCTCCCAACTGGGACATTGAAAAATCACCGTTGATATGACAGAATGGGACTTATTTTTCTTAGTGGGGGGGGGGGGGAGGAGAAGAATGTGTCTATCCTGACTAAAACGTGATTACGTAAAAAAGTTCGATTTATAATCAAATAAACATTTGCTTATGCATTGAATTGGCTTACTAAACTTACATTTTGTATTTGCACTTAAACAATGTTTCTATCATAGAGAAAATAATATATATATATATATATATATATATATATATATATATAATACATAAACACACATGCATAAATATATACACACATATATACATATATATACACATTATATATATATGCACACATATGTACATATATATACATATTTATACATATATACATACACATACACACATACATATATACATATATATAAATACATATATACATATGTATATACATACATATATATATACATATATATATATATATACATACATATACATACATATATACATGCATATGCATACATATATATACATACATATATACATATATATGCATACATATATACATATATATGCATACATATACATACATATATATATGCATACATATACATTCATATATATATGCATACATATACATTCATATATATATATGCATACATATACATATATATGTATATATATATATATATATATATATATATATATATATATATATATATATATATATAGAGAGAGAGAGAGAGAGAGAGAGAGAGAGAGAGAGAGAGAGAGAAAGGCGGATATACAAGAGGGTGGGGAGAGAGAGAGAGTAATAATATAAAATTGAATACATAAAAGTTTACTGCGCAGCAAATTAAACGTTTAGGTCTTTTATATTGAAAACGACTACAGAATGAGTGAACGTTCAGTAAAAACGAAATGTCAATAAGTTTCGTTGGATTTATACTGATAAGACAGAATAGAAATGCATAAACGGAGAAATATGCTTGAATGACATAAATAATTGCTAACACACATGTATATATATTCTAGTAGGTCGCCCGGCGTTGCCTAGTCGTAAAATACGCATAAATATTATATTTTGATTAATGCAAAATTCTTGTTTAACATAAACAGAAGTACCATAAGGATTAACCGTAACGTTAAATTCCTTATTAAAATAAGTAAATAAATAAACTGAGACATGTGTATGCGAGTATTATGTTTTTTTCTAAACAGTTCAATTCTTGTGAGTAAGAAATACTCGAGCTGAGATCGAAATCAAAACCTCGAGACAATGAGTCAATTACGATAACCACTAGGCCAGTTTGAGGCGATTTTTAAAAAGTGTTTTCAAACCTATTTATTCTTAACTTAAGGAATCTATTATGTCAACCATTCACGCATGCACATTCGTGAAGCAGGTAGAAAACAAAAATCCGATTACCCCCCCCCCCTGGACCAATTTGACCCCTTAGCAGTACTTTTTCCAGATTTAACCGATTAAAAAGTTTTTCTCGAGTTTGAAAAATTATTGAGTGTATATGTTTAGAATTGTCCTCTCACACACGCATTCTCACTTCACACACACACACACACACACACACACACACACACACACACACACACACACATATATATATATATATATATATATATATATATATACTAGTATGGGTAATCGGCGTTGCCCGGGTCGACATCAAATTCTGTTGGGAAAATACCTGCTATACTAAGGATATTAACCATTTTCATCGTAGGCAACGTCGATACCCTCACAATAATTTCAAAAATAAAAGAACGGATAAAATTATGTAAATGTAATCGCCCCTTCCCCCTCAAAAAAAGAACTACGTGATACGCTTTCCACCACATATATCCGCAGAAGAGATACAAAGAAAAGAAGCTATGCGCCGGATATTGAGCACTTTTTGTTACCCGTGCACTGGAAAAAAACTTCCCCTTCCCCCAAAAATAAAATAATAAATAAATGAATCAATACAACTTATGTTTCAATACAAATAGCAGCGAGTGTCCGAGCAACTGCAAAAAAAAAGAATAGCAGCATAGAAAGGCTCGAACCTGAAACGCGAAAGAAGGGAAAAGGTAATTTGTAAATGATTTTGACACTTGTGTTACATGAGAAGGGGGAGGCCCCAATAATTAAATAGATCTGTTTGAAAATGATATTTGGAAAAGGATAGAATAGAACCCATTAAGCAAAATTTGAAAAGATAATAGATATTCAATTTAGGAATACAGCGATTGTTCATTCTTTTAGAAATAACTGGATATTAAATATGCCAGTTAAAAGAATGGACAATACGAGTATAGAAATAATGATAAACAAAATAGGTTAAAAACGATACAATTCAATTTAGGAATTTCTTTGTTTACTAAAGGCGTGGATGCATATGCAAAGCGCACGTGTAATTTGAAACGTTAGGGAGTCACATTGTTGGCCTCGCCTCTGACGTCATAAAGAAGGGAATTCCTAATATATTGAGGTGGGTTCGAGTCAGCCAGAAGAGAGCGAAGAGAAAAGTCAGAGAGCAACTTAGTCAGAGTCGGATCAGAGTCCTACTGGAAGCTGACGTCCTTTAGAGGCAAAGAAGGAAAGATAAGACCATGTAGTCGTAAAAGCTTATTCATCAATCACCCGGATGAAGAATAAAGAATCATCATTTGTATTTTTAAATTTGTCCTTGTCATTTGGCAAATGAAAGGTAAATGTGTTTTTGTCTATTATTTGTAGATAAACTTTGTGCAACGCCTCTTCAAAGTATTAACTCTCTGTCCCCCTCCCCTATCATCAATAATGATGCTCCCTCTCTGTGCTAACAAGAACTATATAAATGTCCTCACAGCCTCCGTTATAAATGTATTTCTGTCATCTGTCAACAGCAATATATACACACTCGACGATATATACACACACTGATATACTGTTCGATATATATGCACAAACGCCTATTTAACATCTTTCTATTTGGTGCCGTCTTGTGACCGGATCATCCCTCAAGGTGTAGAAAAAAGAACATGGTTTCCACGGAAATAAATAAATAAAACAAGAAAAAAGTAACAAGGTACGAAAAAATACTCGACGAATTACCACACACATGCAGTCAATGTCAAGAATAAAAGAAAGAGAATCAAGCACTCAAACACAAAAATCAGTATATATTAAAAAGAAAGAAGAGAAACGATATGCCGCAAAAGAAAATGAAAAAAGAAACAGAAGAAAAAGGTAAACATGAAAACAACGAAATAGAATGATAAAAATGTGAATAGGTGCATTTGCGTAAATCATTGATAAAATATTACGACATTCGTGTTAACCATTGTCATTATTTTGAAATCATGTGAGATTTGTTTATAAAAACTTGTCAAACGAGAACGCAGACAAACGGGTGTCAGTTGGAATCCAGAAACTAGCTACTGTGTACTCTTAAAAGGAATTTGATTTGTATAAATATGATTTTGTTATAATTGGGAGAATGGAAATTAATGCACTTTTAACAATATCTTATTGTCTGTAGGAATGCACTTTTATTGAAAAGGCATTTTGTGTTTATAGTTGAACTTTTAAGCTTTCCGTTTTTTTATTATTTTTCGGAAAAAAGAACAATGTTGAATGTTGACCTTATGTGGGGTCTTGTGATGACGTAAAAGTAGTGTGTCCCAGTGTTTTTAACAGAACTTTTATTGTTGTTGTTGTTGTTGGTGGTGGTGGTGGTGTTGTTTTTAGAAAAAAAAAACAAATAGAGGAAACTGAAGAAAATCTTATATTGAACTTTTGATGTCTAGAAGAACATATTTTGAATTGTTATAAATTGTTTAATGCATGTGAAAATGTTAATATAACGAGTTTAGAAATTGAGATTACCAAATTATTTTAATTGGTGAAGAGTTTTTTTATGTTTCGAAGTTTCTAGGGGAAGACCCGTTTCTAAAAAAATCTATGTCGGAAATAATAATTCCAAATAAATTAAATTAAATATATTATCAATACAATTGTTATTTAAAGTTTATTAAATAACAATCTTAAATAGAACACTTCAAACAATTCTCTCGCTGTAAACAGTAACTAACATACATGTATTTAGTAAAATCGATTTTCCTTGGTGTAATATGCAAATGGGGTTACTTCTTAATTGCATATTTTGCAAGAATCATAGTATGTATGGAAATAAATGAAATAGTAACGTAATGGAACTTTTGTATATATTAATCAAATTGTGAACAAATAAACAGGTCGGAATACGAATTATATATATATATATATATATATATATATATATATATATATATATATCGAGAGAGAGAGAGAGAGAGAGAGAGAGGGAGAGAAGGAGATGATATAACTAGATAACTAGGATAAAATCCACTTTAATGAATATTTTTCTGATTGAGTAAAAATGTAGTCTCGTATCCACAATTTCAAAATGAAATTGTTAGAACTACAGTTGGAAATCAAAGTGCTGAAATCATATCCGTATTATTAAAAAAAACACCATTCTTAACATGCCGAGTATTCTGTATTTTTTCCTTACATTTTAACACAGAAAAGATACCGTAAAAAGTATTATTTTATTATGGTTCGTAAACTATGAAAGCATTAATATATTGTACATTTACAGTAAAAGTAAAGTTATAGTTAATCATAAATATTCTAAGATGTGTGTGTTGAAAAGAAGATTATATAATGTTGATACAACTATTAAAATGTTTGTGTTTAAGAAATCCTATATCTCAGAAAGAGTAAATAGCAACGATTGAACTATATAATGATATTCTCGTATTTTTAGGAAAGGAGAGATTTTTATTTTGTTTATGACGTCTATGCAAAACAGTATAAGGAAGTTGAAATGTAATAATATGGATATTTTTTGGGTGTTATAAAAGAATTTCTCTTATTTTAAAGAAGGGCTCGGCATCAAAGAGGTGCGTGTGAGTAGTAAATGTATAGAGAGTGAACATTTTGTTACATTCTTTGCGAGAATATGTAAGCAAGAGAGGTAGTTTATTCGAAATAAATGTAATGATAATAATGATCGCAAGGTACGACTCCCAGACAAGAGTCACTTTTTAATTCAAGTATGAACACTTTGTTTTTGCAATCAACCTAATGATTTCACAGAAAGAGGGTAATTAAAGTCTATTTATGTATTTACAAGCGAGCATATGATAAACTGCCATACAGTGCTCAACATCACCAATAGACGTTATTCGCATTTAAGCAGTAATGTCAGCTAATTTTAATCCCCTTAAAGAGCTCAATTATAATACATGTTTTTAATTAATATTAGCTTAGTTGCCATAAGTATATTTTACCTTCTACTACTACTTGAATTGAATACTGAAAATCTATATACAGACTATAATAATTCTAGTTCACTAGTTGACTGGAACAAATTACCTTAAGTGCAGCATCTGCAGAACAGATACTACACTTTGATCCCGGCCCGTCGAGTCTGTTCGCTTCTTTTTTATACGAAAAAGCTTAATGCACATGCGGCGATCGAAAATTGTTGAATATTTAACTTTTCAAAGTCGGGAAAATTAAATAGACAGGCGACCCTGGTTGTTAACTCGTAGATATTTAGGCGCGATATAAAAAGGTTTAAGAAGTTGCGAGGCGACCGATCGGTTCTCGGAAAAATAATAACTTTATTTCTTTCCCAACAAAAAGTTATAATTGCAAATTGGCGAAAAAAGAGAAACGAAAATAATTAGTTCAATGTTTTTAACGTAATCACCAAAATAAATTTTCACCGTAATCTCCTAAAAAAGTAGAATCTTATTTCGGGTATAACGGTAACTAAATATCTTAATCTACATATTTGCAATTATAACTACTACTACTACTACTACTACTACTACTACTACTACTACTATTATTTTTAGTAGTATTTCTGTATTATGTTTTTCTTTTTACAATAAAACAAATGAATCTATGATAATAACTGATGAAATTTAATAATTAGGATACGAAATATGAACATTCTTTGACAAGGAGAAGTTAGAGAATAGTTTACCTCCTTTTTTCCACGTTGAGAATTGTTTTCTAGGAAATTATTTATATAGGAAATTATTTATATAAGTAAATTATTTATATAGGGAAATTATTTATATAGGGAAATTATTTATATAGGGGAAAAAGATTCTGTAAACTATTCTCTTTCTACACCGTCATCTTATTGTGCACACAAACTGTCGATTATTTTTCATTATGAAAAGAATTCAAATAAAATTAAGAACAAAACTTGCAAATCAGCTTTGTTTTAAAAAGAAATATAAACCTTTGTGTCTCGTAACTTTCAATCAATTACAAGAAAAACATTTGAGAAAATATTCAGAGATATTTACTTCTGTAATATACACCCCCCACTACTAATCTCAGTGTACATTTTACATTTTTCAAAAAATAAATACGGATATTACATGGGGTAATTAAACAAAACTTTTTCAAGCAACAACTCTCTAATTGAATATTGAGACAGTTTAAAAGAATCGGAATCGGTACTTGTATCGAAATCGGAAATTTATAACACAATCGGTAATTTTATCGGAATCGGGAAAAATTTTGGAATCGTCCCATCACTAATATATATATATATATATATATATAAATTTAAAGGAGATTAGAATAATAGTCTAAAGAGCTAATATATATATATATATATATATATATATATATATATATATATATATATATATATATATATATAATTATTATTCTTTAATATATATACACATATATAGTAAGTCAGTTTAAGAGATCATTCCTCTTAACTGAGGTTACTTTTATACTTTTATGTGCATTAGTAAGTGGCCATGAACACATGTTGCTTCAATAATGGCAATAAGTCTGACCACTCGTTGCATTTAAGCATCATGTGGAGACAGGAAAATAACAATATATATTAATTAATTTTATTAATTTTATTTATTGCGAAGTATTATCCTCGTCTTTTTTTTATTGTTGTTTCATGACGTTTCGGCCAACTATTCCTCTGGCGTTCGTCAGGTGGTAACCGCGACGGGATAGGAACTCCTAATCTCCTTACTGCATCTACAGCAATTACTGCCTTCCGAAGGCCGGAGGAATAGTTGGGCGAAACGTCGTGAAACAACAACTAAAAAAACGATGAGGATAATAGTCTGCAATAAATTAAATTAAAAAATAATATTCATTTACATAATGAATTCCAATCAAATAAAATATAAATGACTTGGCATTTTTTTTTTTTACTTACCGCAGATAGATTTTAGACATTGGTTAAAGATATAAATCGTAAAGAAGATTCAGTAAATAACCCATCAAGATTTGACCTAGTTTCCGGCCGAACAACGGGACAATCGGAAATGTGTAGCCGATACAATTCAATGCTTCCTGAACGCTCGACTGAACAGCTAGTATTTCTAGAGATAATAATTGTTTATTAATGTTCAGTGAGCAGAAGTACTTTCTTTTTACATTTCTCCCCCTTTTCTCCAACCGCACAGACGAAGGTCACCGTAAAAATAAATTAAAACAAATCCAGAAACGAGTGATTCAAACCAACAGGATACGCACATATTTTCAGTTTCACACTCGACTTGAGTTTTTGTCACAATTTGAACAATTCCGTCTATTACAGATCAGTCTTCAAATACAGCGTGCTGACTACGATTTTCGAAACCAGCTGATTTGGCGGTAAAAAATCTCCAGAAAACGCCATATTTTACATTTTTCGTGAAACATATAAAAATATTATGAATATTCTTTACCCAAAAACCCACTCGAGAATAAAGGATAATGAGTGCCAGGTAGACAATGTGATGATCAGTAATGGTGGAACTTGGGTATGGTTTAATTATTTGATAGAATTGCTCAACAAGAACTTATTTACATTAGGCTTGAAAATGACTATGTTATAGTCAGCTGGGGAGCAGCACTGTGGTATAGTGTTCCACAAACGGTTAGTTCTAGGAAAGAAACTTTGCCCGTGGAATTTTGTTTAGTTTTAAGCACTGACAGAGAGTAAGGGAAATTGTTGACAGTAACTAGACGAGTATTTGTTACACATACAATGGAGTGAGCGTTTATTCAAAATTGTTGTCACTTTGATATTATTTGTCTTTCATTTAAATATAAAGAAAAAATGGAAAACAAACTAGAGACGTAATTCATTAAAACGTTGTGCTTGACTTATCAAAAATGTAAAGTTTAACAAACGATTTATGAAGTCGTGTTTTATGGGATCGTCGAATGACGGGGATATTTTAAAATATTGAAATTTTCATTAAAATTTACAACTACGAAGGAAAGAGTTGGGCAACTAAGTAACTAATTACAACTTATTGAAGATTTCTACTCGGTCCTGGTTGACAGAACGAAAGTAAGCTACCAATCATTCATGGACTAATTAAAGAGTTCCGTTTGAAATTACATAGATTTCCGAGTATGACAAAAGATACCTGAATAAGGTCGGTCATTATATCAGCCAAAAACATTGCGAGAATAACATCCAGAATAAAAACTGTAGTTAGAATAATTTAAATAATGCAAAGTACCATTATGAATTATACAAAATGTACTCTTGGCAACACGATGAGTAACGTTAGCACACTATTTTGGTAAACTTTACACGGTTAAGAGGAGCAATTCATATATTAAAAGATAAAGAATATACAGAGCTTATATCATTAGATATAAGTAAGGGGAGAAAAAGAAGGAAACCCTCATTTGACCCCGGGATTTCGAAGCTTAATGTTTCTCATCAGAAGAAAAGACAGCCCACATCATACAAATATAAGGATATAAAACGAAACCGATAAAAAAACATTTAGATTAAAAATGAAAAATATATAGAAAAAGATAAAAAATAAAAATATATAAAGAAATATATAAGTAAATTGCAGTAGGAAAATAAATAAAAAAATGAAAAATAAAGAATAAAGAAATATATATACTGGAATGATTTCGGTAAAGACAGGGAATAGATAAAAACAGAACCAAAAGAACAGTGTTAATGTGAAAGGAAACAGATTTAGAAAAAAAAAAAAAATGGGGAGAAAGATATCAATGCGAATAGCGAACCCCCTCTTTTCTATATAGAACATAAAGCTAGAGTCGAACCCCCCTCTCTCACACACACACACGCATACACTTAACCCAGACACACGCCGCCATCAGCGAGACCTCACCTCTCTCTTCACTGCTTTTCCTTTCTTTTTCTCCAACCCCTTTCTCCCTCTATAAAGCACAACGCACGAGAGGAGATAGTAGCCGTCGACATACGAAGGCGCTTATTTTAGAGTCGAAGATTCTAACCATGGGACATCACCCTGACTTAGCTTCCCCAGCTCGTAACAATATATACATATATATATATATATATATATATATATATATATATATATATATATATATATATATATATATATATATATATATATTTCAATAAGAAGTAAATAACGGAGACTACTAAAGAATAAAAAATTAAAAAGTTAAATAAACCAAAAATTGGAAATAGTAGACAAAAAAGAGAGAAATACATATAATAAGTAAGTAATTCAGAAATCGATAATTGTCCAAGATAATGTGACCTGTAGTAAAATCAAAGTTAAGATTCCTGGGTAAGAAGATCCTCAAGAGAATTCCATATTTTGATAATACACCCATTATATGAGGATATATATGCATGTGCGGAGGATTAGTGTGTATATAAGGTGCAGTACTTTATAAAACACACAGTAAAAGACTGAAAATATCAGTCTCAGTAGAAAAATTAAAACTCCGTTTGATTCCTTTAAATTCTTTTTAAGGAAAGCTGAATAGTATAAATTTATATTTAACTCACAATGAATTGAAAAGTAGATTTTATATTAAAACATTAAAAAAAACAAACAAATGGGCAGAAAATGACTAAAAACCGTTATCCAGCATAGGCAAAAATTATAATATACAAGTAAAAATTTGATTGCTGTAATGTATAACGAAAAAAAGAGATAATAAAAGAGGAAGAAAAGTATAAAAAAGGGGAGAAAAAGGCGGGAAAACGAAGTGACAAAAAAAGGCAAAAACTTGAAAAACGCTAAAAAAAGGAAAGAGGAAAAGCAGTAAAATTAGTTAAAGTCAGTCAACAGAAGATTAAATAAAAGTGCCAAAAGCTAATAAGTATAGACACTGTATAAAACATAGGGACACGCAAACATGTGCATGCGTACATAAATCGATACATACACATACACACGCACATACATACATACATACATACATACATGATGATTGCAACGTCTTGTCAGACGAGTGCCACTCCCTCAGACATTTTAAATCCATGAGCCCAAATGCCTGAGGGAGTATCTATACAAAGATGATGTTACAGAGTCTTAGCTTTGTATGACAGCTAAGTCTCTCTCTCGGTTCAAAATGTTGAGATCCAGCAACAAGCAAGAGCAAGATAGTCAGCAACAAATTAAACTGCAGACCAGCTTAATGCGGGTACTGGTCTCCCGCTTTATGGCTTTTAGAATCAGAGATTTGCTTCTCCTAGAAAGGTTGCCTTCACCACGGCTTACGGGAGCCCTCTCCATCCCAATACACATATACACACACACAAATATACACGGTGCTAGTTGGCCGTTGACCCAGAAAAAGTGTTCATTCGCCCTTCGGCGACATACATACATACATACATATATATATGTATATATATATATATATACATATACATATACATATACACACATACACACATTATATACATATATATATATATATATATATATATATATATATATATACGCATGCGCACAACTACACATGCAAACAAAGTGTAAAAAACAAAAAGAGTGTATGATAAGAAATTTTGGAATCGTGTCACAATAAGCAAAAGAGAAATCAGTAACGCACATACATATGGTGCGTAAATAAACACATACACACACATGCAAATATATATACATATGTACATATATATACTCAAATATAAATAAAAAAAGCACGATCTCAGAAAAGAAAACAGATAATAAAAATATAAGATATATCTATCTATGCTCCTATAAATTCGATTTTCTTTTGTGTATATTGATATTCATATTAAAACCCCTCTTTTCTATTTATTTAAAAAGAAAATACAATTTTCTTATATATGGGTTGTGGAAATGCATTCACTAGCAAAAGATCTAGCTAATTTGCATATTCTTTTAAACATTCATTTTAATTAATTCCCTATTAGTTGTTTCGGCTTTTTAATAGGATAATCATCTTTATTTAACTACTAGCGGGGGTATCCGGCGTTGCCCGAGTGTTTGTTTCCGGGACGGGGGGGGGGGTTTAAAAAATGTTATGGTAGGTAAGTAGGAAGGATCAAACCCGGAGTCATGAGTAAAAGTAGGAAAATAAAGTGTGAAAAAAAACCAAAAAAAAAACATCTGCAACGTTAACAGTTCGGCCACCAAGAAAAGTCCATTCCAGTTGTTTAGGAAAAAAAAAAAAACGACTACGGTAGGTCGGCGCGAACGTGAAAATATAATGTGAATTGTCCAGCACGCTAACCACTACGCCACAGAGCACTGCAGCTTAGTTTAGTGATTTTAAATAACTTCACATGAAAGAACTACGAAGCCAAACCGGTGTTCTCTTCTCAACTGTTCCTTGTGAACGATCCCCAAACGGTGTTAAGTGGTGGCAGGGGGAGGAGGAATTTATTAGAGAGAAAATATTTTACCACTTCAATTGATCTTAACCGATTTTGGCCGTGACTTCTCAGCAGAAAAAGTATAGAAATCTAAGATTATCGAGGAATTTGAGAAATAATAAGCCTATAACACACCTCAGATATTGTTCTGCCGTTTGTGCATATTATATTTGCATGAAATATCTTGATTTTTAATCCTATTAATGTCAAAATCAGACGGGAAAAATGAGTTCATTTTATTTATATAGAGATAGAGATTACCTGTAATTATATTCATGCAGATATTCTACGTGATTTATACTTGCATAACATTTGCGATGAATGAAAAAAAATTGTTTCCATATATATTTATGTATACGTATATATTTTTGTTAAACCAATCCATCTATCTATATATCTATAAAAGTGAACGTGTCTGTGTGTCTGTGTGTCTGTCTGTCTGTGTACATTTCCATACGCAATAACTCTGTCAATTTTAAGTCTAGAGACTCAAAATTTGATATACAAGGTACTGAGATTTGGGAAAATCGATGTGATCGGGTTTCGGCTAGATATTTCGCTGTTAAGGGGTCAAAGTTCAACGATTTGACCTTTGAGAATTCTACCAAACTCCTCCGACAATTTTGGGTCTAAACACTTGAAATTTTAGATATAGGTTCCTTGGACATGGGTCTAACTTAGTAACTTAATTTGAGCCCAAAACAATAAATTTTACGGGGTCATAATAGGGGTGAAAGTTTAAAAAAATTAAACTTTTTTTTTTGCTCAGCATACACCTCCAAACACCCGGGCAACGCCGGGCTAAAATGTTAGCATATTTATAAAAGTGGACGTGTCTGTGTGTCTGTCTGTGTGTCTGTGTCTCCGTCTGTGTACATTTCCCACGCAATAACTCCGTCAATTTTTTGTCTATAGACTTGAAATTTGACATACAGGGTACTGAGAAAAAGAAAAATCTACCTGATCGGTTTTCGGCCAGAAATTTGGCTGTTAAGGGGTCAAAGTTCAACGATTTGATCTTTGAGAACTCTACCAAACTTCTCCGATAATTTTGGGTCTAAACACTTGAAATTTTAGATATAGGCTCCTTGGACATGGATCTAACTTAATAACTCGATTTGAGCCTAAAACAATAAATTTTACGGGGTCATAATAGGGGTCACTGTTAAAAAATTGATCGCTTCTCTTTTCTTTTTTTGCTCAACATACACCTCCAAACACCCGGGGAAACGCCGGGCTGAAATGCTAGTATATCTATAAAAGTGAAAGTGTGTGTGTGTGTCTTTCTGTGTACATTTCCCTACGCAATAACTCTGTCAATTTTAAGTCTACAGACTCGAAATTTGATATACAAGGTACTGAGATTTGGGAAAATCGATGTGATCGGTTTTCGGCTGAAAATTTGGCTGTTAAGGGATCAAAGTTTAACGATTTGACCTTTGAGAATTCTACCAAACTCCTCCGACAATTTTGGGTCTACACACTTGAAATTTTAGATATAGGTTCCTTTGACACGGATCTAACTTAATAACTTGATTTGAGCACAAAACAATAAATGTTAAAGGGTCATAATAGGGGTGAAAGTTAAAAAAAACTTTGACCTCTGCGGTCGCTACCAAATTACTCAGACAATTTCTGGTCTAAACATTTGAAATTTTACATAAAGGGTATTCAGATATAGGGCAAGCTTTTTAATCGGTTTGGGTCGAAAATTTTTGGTTACCAATATATAAATGTATGTATGTATGTATGTATGTATGTATGTATGTATGTATGTATGTATGTATGTATGTGTGTATGTATGTATGTATGTATGTTTGCGTGTCTACCTAAAACTTTCGACAGAGGCGAAGGATTTTTACAAGATCAGTATCGTTTTGAAGTTCGACTTTTCAGACGACAAATATCGAAAAATTGGCTTAAAATCTTCCTATATCACTAACCCTGTTCTGGATATAAATGTCCTTCGTATTCTCACCAGTCGTTGTGTTTTCCTCCTTTCGCCTTTGAGGCTCCACTACAGATTTCTTTTAAACTTATCGTTTGTTTTCATTTTACTTGTAGTTTGTTTTCCTTTAAACTTGTCGTTTGTTGTCCTTTAAACTTGTCGTTTGTTGTCCTTTAAATTTATCTGTTTGTTTTCATCTAAACTTATCGTTCATTTTCATTCAAATTAATAGTTTGTTTTCATCTAAACATATCGTTCGTTTTCATTTCAACTAATCTCTTGTTTTTTATTTTCGAAACCATTCATAGCTTGTTTTTTTTATTTGTCTACTGTTTGTTTTTCCCCTAAATTCATGATTTAGTTTTTCAGTATTTGATTATTTTAAAAATACGTAATTTTAAATACACAATTCCTGGTTTGTTTTTATCTTGATCAATATTGATTTTCTCTATAAATCGAATCGTGTTCTTTTCTTTTTTAATGTAATGTTTTCAATTTTCTAATGCCTTTTTAAAATATCTCATTCATTATCGACAGTTTGATTGATGGACAGATCTTGCTTGCATATAACAAATGCTTGATGCCATTTAAACAGTGAATTTTATGACGACCACGCATCCAATTGATCCAGGGTGTTTCTAGGTCAAGAGAAAGTTCTTCAGAAGAGAGTTTCAATCAGTAAATGATTCTCTGGTCTTCTTGTTCACAGCTGCAATACGATCTCTTCCAAAGAAATTGACGTCCGAAGAAACTTCTTGACTTCAGTCGTTTGGACGTTAATTCACATTGAAGTGTTCATCACTAGAAATTGATTCACATTGAAGTGTTCATCACTAGAAATTGATTCACATTGAAGTGTTCATCACTAGAAATTGATTCACATTGAAGTGTTCATCACTAGAAATTGATTCACATTGAAGTGTTCATCACTAGAAATTGATTCACATTGAAGTGTTCATCACTAGAAATTGATTCACATTGAAGTGTTCATCACTAGAGATTGATTCACATTGAAGTGTTCATCACTAGAAATTGATTCACATTGAAGTGTTCATCACTAGAGATTGATTCACATTGAAGTAGGCAATAGTGTTCATCACTAGAAATTGGTCTCTACTCGACTGGCAAATGTCCGTGTCACATCTGCAAGCCAGTGAGGAGATACAGGCTGTTCAGGTTAATAGACTTAAAGCAACTAGTGATCAAGCGGCAAATGTTTTTCAATGCGGTTTCTAATTTATTGGCATGGGTGGATGTCTTCAAAACAGGACACTCGGCCTCCATAAAAGAATCGCAGAGAGGAAACAGAACAACTTAGCATGTATACTTGGTTGACTGGAATAGAATAATAAGTGAGGCACGCTGATGGTATGAAGATATGACTTCATCTATAGCCTCCGGAGAACCTTAAGGTATCGAGTCATGCCTTTTAGTAAAGTGTCCTAACTTGATGTTCAGCGCTGTTAGCAAAGCATAAAGGGTGTGTTGTGGGGAAATGATCGCAGCTAGTTGTGGGAGAAAATTTTTTTTTTTGTTCGATAAACGATTACAAGCCCGTCCCGAGCCATTGTAACGGTCTAAAGATTTCTTCCGATCCTTAATATTATGGGCGTAGGTCTTGATAAAAGGTGTACATGCGTTTTTCTAATATATATGAACTTGTCCTATGCAGGGCGGCCAGTGCAATAAGCCAAGAGGATCCTCTGATTGTTTCGACAAGTGAAGTCCTAAAGACAGTAGTCTTTTCTTGTTCATGGATGATATGTTGAATGAGCGTATTCAAAAATACTGCGCCCGGAAAAATCGGCAAGAATAATTGCCCTGTCTTAGAGATGTATATGTCAAACAGGTGAGAAGAATCAAGTTAACATCAGGATGGTTGAAAACAATGTACTCGACAATCAGTTTGAAAGTGATCTAGCTTTTATCAGATTCAGTTCGGTCCTAAAAAGACTACTGTTTTACCGTTACCTTCTGTTTAAGAAGGTGTTGATTTATTGCTAATTACCCGAGACGCCCCTACCGGAGAATGTCAACAGTGTTTCCTAATCATTTTTTGTATGCTAAAGGTGCTTACCCTAGCGCACTGCTTTTCCAAAATCTTCTTAAAGAAAGGGAAATAAGTCATAGGCTTGAACATAGGCCTGCTGTCTAATATATTCTGACTGAATTAGATAGAGGATCGAAATATTTTAGCTTGGCAGTAATAGTGGCAAAAATTATTTCCATGAACAGCGACTATATATATATATATATATATATATATATATATATATATATATATATATATATATATATATATATATATATATATATATATATATATAATTTTTTATTTGTTTTACATAAGCATTAATATGTCGCTACATATTCAAGAGCATGTTTTGGTCCGACAGTTACGCACAACTAGAGACCTCTTCAGGCGATATTGCTTGTACAAAAGTTTTGTCCATAATGAAAAATATTCAGTTTACAAGCACAAAAAATATCGGGAGGTCACATCATGTGTCATTCTGATAAAAAAGATAACGGCTTTAAATATATGTGAAGAAGACAGAGAAAAGCAGAGAGTAAATTTTGTATCGCAATAAGGAAAATAAACATAAGGAAAAAAAGGAAGGAAAGTAATGAGAAGAGAAAGCAAAACGGAAAAAAGAAAAAGAGTACAAATAATAATAACACAATCTTTGATATAGATATGCATAATATATATAAAATATCATTAATAATAAAATAAAATAAAACTAGAAAAATCACAAAACTGTAAATAAACAAAAAACTTTTAGATTTGTATCTCAATAAAAATTGAAAATAAAGAATAAAAAATAAAGAATAAAAATAATACAAAAGAAAAACACAAACCTATCACAAAATTTGTGAAAGCGCGATAGACAGACCGGAAGTAAACCAAACATTTTTAGATACAAGTTTCCAGTTTAAGAAATATAGATCAACGATAAAAAAAAAACGATATCATTTGGGTAGAAAATTTAAATTTCATTTTAATTTACTGGTAAGAAAAACGAATTAAAGAATTAGTAGAATTCACTATGGTCATGATTAACAAATAATAATAATAAGAAGAAGAACATCAGCAGCACCAATAATAATAAGCAATAATAAATACTAACAAATAATAATGTAAATAAAAATAAAATAAAATAAAACCTATGGTAATAATAATAATAATAATAATAATAATAATAATAATAATAATAATAATAATAATAATAATAAAGAATAACGAAAACTCTTGGACATGGTTGAGAAAAGGACACGTAAACAGAGGAACTGAATGTCTAATAACGGCAGCACAAGATAACTTGATACGAACAAACTACATCAAAGCAAAGATCGACAAAACACACAAAAAAACACTCTGTGGACAAAGAGACGAAACGATAAAACGTATAGTAAGTGAATGTAGCAAAATAGCCTGAAAGGGATACAAGAACATGCACGACTAAGAGGGAAGAGCAGTACACTGAGAATTGTGCAAAAAACGTGTGGCAAACGCGCAGAAAAATGATACAACCATAAGCCAGCAACAGTAACTAAAAACGAGAATCACAAAATCCTATGGGACATGGACATGCAGACGGATAAACCCATCCAATCAAGAAGACTGAATGTCATAATATTTAACAAGAAAGAAAAGTTCTTCCAAATCGTAGACTTTGCTGTTCCAGCTGACCACAGAACAAAAACTAAAGAAAAGAAGAAATGGAACAAATCCACAGAGCTAGTCAGAGAACTGAAAGGATATGGATGATAACAAAATCAAGATAGTGCCTATAATAATAGAAGCACTAGAAAAACTTTGAAAAAAGAATGGGAGAAATTGTAATCAGAGGAATGCCTGGAAAGATACAACGAATAACAATAACGAAAACAGCTGAAATATTAAAGAAAACCCTTGAATGCGAGGACTAATGCACATGACAACCACGCACGGACCAGACGAACTGCTGCAGAGACAAAGCAGGAAGAAGCGTTACATGGAACCAAGAACATAGAACATACATATCTATAAGTTCTCTATTCCCCCATCCCCTTCCATTACCCAATCACCGCCTCCACAAAAGAATGGTGCCAAATAGCCGAAAAGGATCAAGGATGATGGAAAGACAGAAGAGAGAGCACTGAACAGACCTCCGCTGAACAAGTGCGAAGAGAACTGCGACACTGGGGAGGCTTATTGCCACTCAAATTCCAGTGGAGACCAATGGCCGCTGCTAGCGAGAGACCGATGGTTGGGCGGCTTTGCGATAATGCAAATTCATTTGCAAATGTTATCAGAAGAGGTAAAGAGCACTGGAAAACTGAGGATACTTGTTGTCACTCAGCTTCCACAGAACACCACAGGTTGTTTTCAAGGAGAGATTATGACCTGTCTGAAAGCTCCTTGTGAGCCAATAATAATAATAATAATAATAATAATAATAATAATAATAAAGAAGAAGAAGAAGACTTCCTGAAGCCAGAGTTGCACTAAAAGAAGGTCATGCTGACTGCTTGGTTCTGCGACTAGCTCATCCATTACAGCTTTTTGAACGCAGGCGAAACCACTACGGCGGAGAAGTACTGTCAACAAATGGATGAAATGCATAAGAAACTTCAACAACAGCCAGCATTAGTCAACAGAAAATGCCTAATTCTCCTCCACGAGATTGCCCGACTGCATGTAGCTAAACTGACTCTGCTGAAGTTGAACATATTGGGTTACGAAACTATGTCTCATCCGCCATACTCTTCAAACCGATTATCATTTTTTTTTCAAGCGTCTAGACAGCTTTCTACAGGAGAAATGCTTTAAATCTAAGTGATATCAAAAACACATTCAGCGACTTCATCGCTACCAGAACGCAAGATTTTTACGTTACTGGCGTAAATACATTTGTTTTGCGTTGGCAAAAGTTTGTTGCTTCTGATGGTGCTTATTTCGATGAATAATTTTTGTTTGAGTCGAAATGTGTTCATCTGAATTAAAAAGTTAAAAACCACAAGAACTTTTCTTGTCAACCTGATAGTATAAGAACTAGATCAAATTAGACTTTTCGCGTGATAAATTAAGGAGGTAGTTTAGGTGTGATTTATAATGCCTACAATTAATTGATCTTGTTTTTTTTTATTAAAGAATCTATCTCTATCCTTAAATTTTGTGATCAATAGCTTGCCATTCAGGCAGAGAAAACAGGGGAAATTTAATGATTGACAGGTTTTATTTTTTTTTAATTTCTCAGTTAATAATTGGTGTGAAATTATTTCTTATTAGTTCTCTGTAATATAAAGCAAGTGATGTCTTACCACTATAATTGGGATTGACAAAGAACTTTGTTTAAAAGTATTGTTTGTTTGGCTAATATAGAATTTACTGATGGTAGGACCTTTCTTTGCTCTAATGAGAGCTTGATAGATAGCAGAGGTTGTGAGAAATTCAGACCTATTAATACAACCACTTTTTTTTCGTTTTTGTTAAATTTTTTGTTGTCATTTAGGATTTTATTATTGTGTTTTTTATTATTGTTTCTTTTTACTGCCATTATAACTTAATTTTATAGTATTTCTATTTTAAAAAAAACACTGAAGAATATTGCTGGAGGGGATGTAGCTTAATGATATTTAGAAATTTTTTACCTAGATTATTTTAAACCATTTGGTTCAAGGGAGGTGCAAGCCAAATGATTTTTCTTTTACGTTCTTTTCTCTATTTGTTCGTATTTTGTGTAGGTTCAATATATTCTATTTGAGCCTTTTTATAGCCGCTGTTTTTAAGGGGTTTATTATAAATTTTCTTATGGTTGTTAAAATTTTCTTTGGTAGAGAAGTTAAAAGTAATTCTTCTGCTGATATATTTGAGAATGTGTTTGATTATCTATTTTCGGTGGTTTGAAAGTGGATGGACATAGATAGGGTTCATATTCGCCTTTTTATAAGGTTCATATATTCCTTTGCTAAGAGTTATATCAAGAAAGTAAACTATTTTAAAAATTTATTCAATAATAAACCGAATACTAGACCAGTTAACTCCACTAGACCAGAAATATTTTAGAAAGAATTAATTCTATATAAACTAAATCAGTGGATAATTTCATCTGAAGCTGGTTTTCATTAAATTTGATATTGAAAACTATTATCATTCTGACATCTCATATTGTGAAATATACGTTATCCGAAAATGTAGAAATATTGTACTAATCTGGACCATCTGATATTTCCAGAAATTTTCTTGATTTAGCAGAAATTAATAATTCAGTTGGCCTATATTCTCACTAAAGATATAGAAGTAGAAACTATTAGTCTTTATAGGGACGATGGCCTCATTGCAGTTAAAGATACTGATATGATAAAATTAAAAAGTCATGATGAAAAAAAAATGAAAAGAATTCGTCTTAAAGCATCAAAATAGTTAACTTTCTTGATGTTCCGTCTGCCTGCTTCCCTCCGGACTACAACTTGGATGTCTTCAAGTCCAATGTTAACAAATTCCTAATGAACCGCCCCCTTAAGTAAACACTTCAGCAAATCTCCTCACTAACTTAATGTACTTGCAATAACCCTTATCCCTGAGTGGCTTCTGGGCCTTGATAAGTGGTGATCACTGTGTAAAAAAAAATGTAACACTGAATCTTAGCAAATGAACATTTGAACATAATGTAAAAAAGATAATATGAGCCTTATTTTTGTCCATCCAACTTCAAACCCTAAAAATCGATCAACAAACACATCCCTAAATCTATCAGCAGAAGAATTAATATAAACTCCTCAACCAAAACAACTTTTGACAATCATACGAACTTTTATATTAAAAAAAAGCTCAACTAAACTACATTAGGCATACATTACTAAAAAATTAACGTAAAAGAAAAACTACTTTGTTAACACTTTCTTTCAACCAAATGGTTAAAACAAATCTAGGTAAAATTTTTTAAAATCTTATTACATTTCCTACTACTACTTCTTCTTCTTCTTCTTCTTCTTCTTCTTCTTCTTCTTCTTCTCCTACTACTACTACTACATTTATTCCTAATTCTTTTTTCTTATCACCAAGAAATAAAAGTTAATAATATTGAATCTTTAATTAAGGATGTCTTTCGCCGTATAAAACTATTAATTTGATATCAGAAATGCATATGTGACGAATTTTTTCATTGACCCTTTTCTACTTCACTTCACCAAAATGCTTATCTGGGCGCCATAATCATCATACCCCCACCGACCTGTGGGAAACAGCGAGTAAGACGATTCAAAGAAGCAGCACATAAGCTGGGTAACAATCAATTACTAAGTAGAATTCAACACGATATGTGGAACTCGCGGTATATAGTTCTACATGTGGCTATTCTAAGAAAGAAACTTTGTTCATGTAATTTTCACTTAGTTTTAGGCATATATGGAGAGTAAGTGAAATGCTGACAATGGTTGTAGCTAGAAGAGTGTTTGTTTTAAATGTTTTGCAGAGGATTGAAACTCAGTCGAGCACTTGCCATTAAAATAACGATAGAGCAGAAATAGACTCGCAACGCCTCTTCTATGAGATAGATGTTGCAGAGAGAAGAAAAAGACGTCACCTGCTACGTAATTCTATGATGTTTCGAAGCCAGTTTTGAACTCTGTCAAGGCAGGTGCATTCAACTTGTAACGCTGCTAAACGACGTTTACGTATACAATATATGCTAATGTGGGTCACGTGAAATTAAAAATGAATAAATACGAAAGTTATGTTTTCTATTTAACGTCTAAACATCATATACCTATCAAATTCTATGATACGATGTAACATTTTGAAATACCGTATATATAGTAAACTGCAACCACTACAACTCTCTTTAGGTACTTTACATTTGCATATTTATTTTATAAATAACTTCTATTATTATTATTATTATTATTATTATTATTATTATTATTATTATTATTATTCTGAGTGTGATTTTCACAACGTTTCGGTCGATGTGACCTCCAGTCTTCTCTGTCGAACTCGAAAATTTGAACGGAATTTCGAACGGAATCCTTTATGTACTTGTTAGGGGAGAACGTGAGTATAATTAAATAAATAAATAAATAAATAAATGTATTTTATTTATTTACTAGCCTGGCTTCCCAGCGTTGCCCGGGTGTTTGGCGGTGTGTGTTGAGCAAAAAAAAGTGGTAGTAGGAAGGCAGGCTCGAACTCGTACCGCGAAGGAGGAAAAGAATATGAAAAAAAAATCGTGACGTCTTTGCTGTTACGACTACCGCCAAACCGGAATTGACGTAGGTTTAAATTAAGGCTAGTCAATCGAAAAGAGAGGATGGCTTTCGAAAATATCGGCGAAAAAAGTGACCACTCCCTGTAGAAAAGTGTCCAGTTGAGGGCGAATTAATATTTTTAGCCAATTTTTCGGTATTTGTCGTCCGGAGGTTTGAGTTTCAAAACGATACCGATCTCGTGAAAATCCGTTGCCTCTGTCGAAAGTTTTAGGCAGACAAACATACCCACATACATTTAAAAAGACAGGTGAGATTTATATTATAGATTATATTGGATGCAATATATAGTAATGATATAAAATGTTAAAAAAAGACTCGTGCGCCATCACCGAGAATCGAAACCAAAACGTTCAGCTCCCGATTTATTTTTGCCACTTCCGTTAATGACTGTTCTATGAAAACATGTTTTCTGTAAGTCTAAAAATTAAAATATGGTTCAATAGTTACTACGTTATGCGTTCGTAATGCCGGCGTTCGACCTTCTCCTGACAAATTTAATTTTGTAAAATCTTTTGAACTTTGACCCCTTGGAAGCCAAACTTTCAGCAAAAAAAAAAAAAAAAAACGATTAAAAAGCTTGCCCTATGTCTGAATACACTTTATGTAAAATTTTAAATGTTTAGACCAAAAATTGACTGAACAATTTGGTAGAGACTACAGAGATCAATTTTTTAAACTTTGACCCCAATTATGACCTCTTAACATTTATTGTTTTGGGCACGAAGCAAATTATAAAGTTAGATCTATGTCGAAGTAACCTATATCTAAAATTTTAAGTGTTTAGACCAAAAATTGGCGAAGGAGTTTGGTACAGTTCTCAAAGGTCAAATCGTTGCACTTTCGCCCCTTAACAGACAAATTTCTGGCCAAAAACCGATTAAAAAGATTTTCCCAAATCTCAATACCCCCTATGTCAATCGTTGTGACCCAATGTGTCACATGTATATTTGGTAAACTTTCCAAAGTAAATCAGAACTGAATTTCAGAACTAAAATACAGTAAATACTACATTATTCTGATCTCTGTTCTCGCTTTAACAGTTATGGATTTGATTATGTGGAAATATTTTATGGGTAGACATCTGTGGATCTATTAAAGGATTTCAGCTCGTATTAATATTATAAACCCGTCTATTAAATGGTCAATACTAATAAAATCTAAATCCTACACACCTGGCGATAAGTCATGCCAGCTTTGTATATCTAAAGCTGTAAGTGTTATCACCTAATCTCAAAGTATTAACATCATTAATTTTAAAAGCGAATTAATTTCAAGCTGCAAACACAGGAAAAATATAAATATAGCCAATTCGAAATTACATAATTATCCACCACCCCCACTCGCTTAACTTCGAGTCAGTAGCTATATAACCCTGGCCTAAAATTTCCCTTTTTACCTATAATTCATTTTCTCCTTTATTTATCATTCTTTAAATACTTTTATCCTCTCATACTTAAAATATTCTTGGATATCGTCTTCTCGTCAGTATAAATAGGGGGGGGAGACACCAAATTTTAATTAGCTTATTGAAGTAAATATAGTTGGTGAACCTTTGTGAGGGAGTGGTTCCATGTTGTTTTTTATAAGGGACTTCCCCACTATTTATGCTGACGAGGAGACGATATCCAAAAATATTTTATTTTATTTTTCAATAGTTTTATAGTTTTATTTGTAAATATTGAATGAATAAAAGGATATCGTTTCCGAAACGATCGTTCGTATTAATTTGATTTTATGTTTTCCCTATGAAAACTTGATTAATAATTTCACAATTATTAATTTTCATCTTTTATATATATATATATATATATATATATATATATATATATATATATATATATATATATATATATATATATATATATATATATATATATATATATATATATATATATATATATATATATATATATATACTAGCGGAGAAGGGCGCCCGGCTTTGTCCGGGCGTAAAATATGCTTAAGTATGATATCTTAATTTGTCCAGATTTCGTATATATTACTATAGAGTTATGATTTGATTTCAAAAGTTAAAAAAAAAGTATTTAGGTGCCATCAGCTAGAACCGAAACCGAAACCGTAGTATTCAGACCTGGTGACGTTACCACTGTATCAACGTGACACGCATATAAACCGATTAAAAATTAAAAATAAACTAAGATGAATGTTTATCGATTTTTTTTTCAATTTTGCCCTTTTTTACACCTTAAAACAATTTTAATGACCCGTAAAAATCAAATCATTTGAGGACCTTAGCGACTTTTAGTTTCGTAGGACGTATCGAAAATATGGAGATACACAGACAGACCGACAGATAGACATATAGCCATTTGTATATTACATATTAATAAAGTAGCCGCAGGAATTCCCCTCTGGAAAAAAATTATCTTAGGTTTGCAAAAGCAAACGCCACATAAAAATTCAATACAGCTAGGCTAATAACCACTATTTTATTTCGAGCACCTTTGCAGACACATTCAATCGTGATAAGAAAAGACTACATTACATTCTAGGCGCAACAACATCACAATCACACCATCGTTAAAGGAAGGGATACCTATTTTTCCCTCTAAATATTCCATAGATTCTCCGCTTACATCGTCCGTAACTGGCGCATACATACACAGATATATCATTGTCTTTCCCGTAGTAGAATAAAAAAAAAATAATAAAGTCTCCCTCGGGAAAGTCCGCTGTCTCTGATTGGTTGCCTGCTAATTCTCTTATTTCATAATTAGAAAATTCTAAACGAACACTTCAGAAAATTACAATATGAGGTCGCTAGAACAGGTGATTCTACGCACGACCTCAATTTTATTTAATACATACTTAATTTTCAACATATAACAGCGAATGAATCTTCCATCACTTTCACGTAACTAATGACTGTTTAACTCCTCTGCTAAAACTAAAACATGCACAAACATACGTATATTATCTAGTAGTAAATGTACCTTCTACATTCTTCTTTCTTTCTTTGTGTTAATCGCCGTCAAATGTAAGCAACATACTAGTAGTTATTGACCGATATTATATGAGTCGGGGTTTAATGAATAATTTGTTTATTTTCCCCCCTTTATACATCTAATTGTAGACATTAACTAATTTATAAGGATAAAACTTTCTTTTCTCATTCTAATCGCCTACAAGAGGGGGGACGGTGTTTGCACAAAATATATATGCCGCGGTTTGATGAATAATGTCCACTTATCTTTTTAATTTATATATTCATACTTTTCCTCTTTGGACATTCATTATATTCTTTTTGGACTTATGTATTTACTTAAATAACCATGTGATTATTTAGAAACGCATTACAAACGTGAAGAGGGGATAGTGTTTTGCAACTGTTTCATACTTTCACCTAACAAATTAATAACCGATGCTGTAAAAACACTTCTCTATAGAAGGCAATAGTGCTAAAAGAAAATATATAATAATCGTTCAAAAAGAGAAATTTAACTACTGATAACCTTAAATTTGAAATGTACATACCGGACCATGAGTACATTAGCGTAGAAATCAATCGAAATAGGCCGACATTCTTGTACATTTTTATATACACATCCAGTGTAAAGAAAAGAAATCGGTGTCATTAATTTTATTGTTTGAAAATGTGGGTCATAGTCGGGAATCGTTTAAGGTTCTCCTTTTAATATAGTTTTTGTTATTGTGGGGAATGAGGTATTTTTATTGTCAAAAAAAAAGATGCAGAGAAATGAAAAGCATTTTCTGAGTATAGTGAACTTTTCAGCGTTCAATGTGTTTTTTGTGTTTTTTAAGGGACACTTTTTGATTGACTTTGTTGAATTGTTGTTGTTACAGAAAAAAATTTGTTGAAATAAAGTTATAACTGTTGATCATAGTTTTATGTAAATCATAGTTAAATGTATAAATGTAGTTTTTAAAAATGTTTTTATTATGTTGAACAAATATTGTAAATTGTCTTAAATGTATGTATAATGTTATTGTATTTTAACGTCAGGAATTCAAAGTCATAATTAGGTAGATAAATTACAATAGAAAGAAACAAGTCATAGGAAAATAAACATGAGACGTTAATTGAGACAAATGGTTGGCCTAGAAATAAGTTAGAATTTTAGAGAGAGGACAAAAGAAAATAACGTAAACGGGTATTTTGAGGGTTTTTCGGATGTGATAAGCCAAAAGATAGGATTTGGGGGGGATTTTTGCTTTGTTATTTATTTTTTATTTATTTTTTTATTTGTTTTGATGTCCATAAACATTTTTTGCAAGAAGTGTAGCTTGCCAGGAAATAGCATTAGAGATGCCCCTGTTAGGAAAATATAAACGAATCCTGCAGAATTGGATGCTTATAAAGCATGCTACAAGTGACTGCACCAAGCAGAATCTTGGCTCAATAAATTAAAAAGGCAGGCGGTGAAGGATACGAGAATTTCTTAGGGTACCAAAAGGAATATAAGAGTCAGTACCACGGGCAAATCACATATAGCATTAAGAAGGGAGAGAAAGGTAAAATATATCGTTAGTACGTAGGAAGATATAATATTTTTTTTTAGAGAGGTATGAATGTGGGATATCTCTGCTGGAATCTTGGATGCTCTGATAAGAAAGAGAAAAAATCACAGAAATCCGGGCTATAGTTAGAATTCAGTGAGCAAATAGGAATTTTGACGCAAGGGATAGGGGGTTATTTAGACAAAGGTGCTGTTTTCTAAGTCTTTATCGAAGTTCTAAGAGTCCAAGCAAGGAAATCCAAGTGAATCAGAGTGATTAAAAGGTATATCATAATAATTAGAAGCCAAACACTAAGTAAATGAGCTTTAAGTATGTCCCAAAAGATAAGATAGTTAGAAAATGAAACAAATCTCTAATTAGTAGAACACACAGGCGAAAGAAAGGATCAGCACACTTTTGGACGAAAGAAGTCGTCGATTTCGAGAGAGGTAAAATGAGACCTCGATTTACGGCATAAGGGTGGCTGGATGAAGCAGTTTATGTGAATCATTGTACGTATACCCTACACCCCAAAAAAGAAATACCAGGAAGATCAGAGAGATATCCTGATCTAAAAAATATAATTATGAAGTCAGTTGGAAAAGGGCTGACTAAAGAAGTTTTTTATGGGGTCTGATCTTTCTAAGCCAAGTGGTTGTATAGGTATAGAGAAAAATGTACTAGAATTTAAAAATACGTACATTTTTAAAAAAGGAAAGACTGTCCCCTTTTCCTGTAAATAAGAAGAACATTAGATAAGTGGAAAATGAGATTAAGATAAGCCCAGACTCGAGCCTCGTAAGTTCAGAAATAGATTTAGAAATTGGAATGTTAGAATTTAGCCATTGTTAAATTGTTATTATAAAATAGTTTATGTTTGTGTTGAAAAAAGAATTTGATTGTTCGTTCTTGAAAACTGAATAAAAATGTCAACTAAAAAGAATGAACAATACAAATTAAAAATATATTATAAAAAGATAGGTTAGGTTAAAAAATAGGTTAGTTGAGAATTCTTTGTTTGCAGAAGTGTGTTTTGGAAACGGTGCTTAGCCACGTGAGTTGGTCACGTTTTGGAACCACACATCTGACGTCATAGCAAAAAGGAAATTCTCAATATAGGACCTAGTTTTTAGTCATATCAGGGCAGTCGGCAGTCGAACAGAGGAAGCAGAACAGTTGAGTCTGCTAGTCAGAGAGAGAGAGAGTTGAAGTCAGGGTCCTTGGGAAGCGAAGGAAAGAACATTTAACCATGTAGAAACGAATTTGAATTCCTGAGGTCATCATCATTTGGACCGGTCAAATGAAATAAAGAACATTATCGATATTTGAAACTGTTGTCTTCGTGTCGAAATTCAACAATTGAAGGTAATGTGTTAATCATCTTAATATAACCTTTGTATAACCCCCTTGCAAGTAATGTGTCCCCCTCCGCCATCATAAGTAATGATTCACCAGTCTGATGTAAAGGAGCAGTATTACAGATCCCTTCAATAATACATTCTCATCATCTCCCTCACTGTTATGAATGTCATGTCACCCTCATCGTTACCTCTGTATTACATGCACCCGTTATATGATCTCTAATATGAAACCCCCTGCTATACAACACTTACGCACGCGGAACTAACATAAAATGTAATCAAACACATATTGCTCTTTCCTTACTCAGACGGAACGCTCTCAAAATGTAAACACAGCATTAGTTTGAGAATATAAATATGCACAAAATACCGACACGTCATTACCCCTTACCCGAAAACGGCCCTAAAAAATTCTTTTACGGGTACTAATATTTAATTTTCTATTTTTAAGCGATTATCAAGACTTTAATGATGCTATATTAGTTTTCTTTTTTGCATTTTTTATTCCTGTTGACGATTAAATTTAATTTTATATTCTTGACCGATTACCTAAGCTTCAAAGCTGTGACTTATCATGTCGGCACTTTCTTTTTAGAGCTGATCAAACGCTTACAAATAGGGTAGAACACAAAAATATTATGCAGGTAAATTTTGTTGGCTACGGAAACACTTAATTGTTATATATTTGTTATTTTATCACTTTTACTTTCTATGGATCATTTTATTATTTAGAAGATATGCTAGAGCTACTTTTAGAGAAAAAAATGCGTGTAGTATACCGAGAAGAAAAACGATGGCCGACTTGAAAACACTGTCATCAGTAGAAAGTAGTAATTTACCTCAGTTTTTGCCCAATCTAAACAGTTATTAAATGCTTTCTTTATAATCAGCAAATACCTGTAGGTTATCGCCCCAAACCAACACTAATCGTCAGTAACCAACAGTACTAATAATCACAGACAGTGGCTTCCACTAGCTGCCACTGGAAAACAATACCCGACAGTGGAAGCCAGATTAAGGATCGATCTTTTAAAGAAATCAAAAGGCAATACGATTCCATCTGAATAATTTATTAAAGTAAATGCCTTGTTCTTTGTTATTAGTCTCGGTTAAGTTTCCTTGTTCAATTGTTTTTTGTTCAATATAGCTTTTAGTGCAATAAAATGTATAAAATTTGTTTGGCCCATTTTTTGTCACGAGTGTATATATATATATATATATATATATATATATATATATATGTGTGTGTGTGTGTGTGTGTGTGTGTCCATAAAGTCTGATTACATAATCTTTTTCGATCAATCGATTTGATTAAAAAATGGGGAATTTCACCGATTTCGATGACAATAAAAAGATGGGAGTATAAAATATTCGTTGATCATCATTCAATCTCTCGAAACGTCGAGTCACTCTGCTAGTATATATAAATATTTAAAGGCGTGAGAAATTATATAATTCTTTTCACAGTCAAGCAAAGTCGCAACTTGCAGGTCACAAGAGTAGATCGAGACATAGGGGACGGGACAGGGATATATATATATATATATATATATATATATATATATATATATATATATATATATATATATATATATATATATATATATATAAAGAGATAGATAGATAAATAGATAGATCTCAGTACCTGGAATAACTGTGCCATTTCCCTGCTAAGAAAAGATCATTAGAACACGTCCTTGCCAGCTGCTCTGTAGCCGATAGTTGGCGCCATAACCAAGTCCTCAAAGCGATTGGCCGCGAGATGGCGACAGCAGTAGCAACAAGTAGATATCAATTAGGAAAGAAGTTTGTTCGTATTAACTTCATAAGAGCCAAAGTTCGCCATCCAAATTACAATATCATTGCTTCGACCGAACTTGATAGCGTACTCTGACAGCACCAAGCAGTGTATAATTTGGTAGTTGTCCGTATCTTGCGAAGAACACATCACATTACGGAATAACAAGAAAATGGAGAAATATCATAATATTATTTAAATTATTCAGGTTACTGTTCTAATTGTTACCTCTGACCTTCTTTAGACGTTTCTTGTTGAACTGAGAAGTCTATACCAAATCCAAACTAAACCCTTTATATAATCCACGGATTTATTTTGTTATTGTTTTGACCGTTCCATCAGCCATAACGGAATAGAAGTGTTAAGTAAGTAATATCATATTTTATTTTCACTCAGTACCGCCTGTAATGAAGATTGAACCATCAATCTTCAGAAGAAATGCTTGTATAGAACAATATCCGTTGCGTCACATTTACACAGATTCTTGAGTTCAACGTAAAAATTCATGAATTTGACAAAACACACCTGATTAAGGCCAGAGTTTCCATCGACGAAATGTATCAAACATTTGGAAAGAATCTATCGAACTGAGCTCTAATTGTTGGTGGGGAGAGAGGGGGAGTAATCATCATGTTACGTTATGCTAACGTGGACGGCACCCATCTAAACGAGTGTATACGTTTCGTGTTTGTTTGTGACGTGTCCTTAATGTGTTATTAATATCTTTAGTGGTTCTTCACTTTCTGAACCGTGCTCGTTTATTTATGTTGTGTGATGTATATATACACGGTTTATCTTCCGTGATCGTCTAAATTTATATGCACGTGTGTGTGGAGGGTGTCGTATATCCGACAAACCTCATATTCACTTGTCCATTTGGAATTCATCTTCTTGGAGGGGCTGGAACCTGTTGGGCGAAAGACATTCATTCCAAGACGATAATTGGTTTTAGTTTTATTCACTTTCCCAGATGTCGACGCAGATGAACATGTAAAGTGGGTTCTTTTCTTGTGGTCTTTAACAGTCTCCAGTGAGAAACATGCCATCTCCCTCCCAAAAGGGGAGAGGAGACAATCATTAACCCAACCGCTGTTCACCGTGTCCAAGTTCCAACTCCAAGTCATCTCCATATACCCTGCTTCACGTGACTCACACGTAGTTCCGATCAGCTGATAAGATCTTCCGGTAAACTTGTCTATGATCTAGCTTTGTTATATTTTGACAGGTTTTATGAAAACATCATCATATCCATCTTTTGTCTACCTCTTCAGTTAGATAGATAGATATCGAGATGGACAGATAGCTAGATTGATAGATAGATAAATAGTTTCAAAGTTAGATAACTTACTCTATTCTACCTATTCCATAACAATTATGCAAAGCCGTTTAATAAATTAGCGGTAGTGGGACACGCCACAATAAAAGCACCAAGGAATATTACCAACAAAGCTTTAGCTGCACCTCAGTTAATCTGTTCGAAAAGTGTCATGATGACAAAAAAATTTAATCGCGAAAATTATATTGAGAACTGCTGATGTACGATCGCCATTTACCCAATCAAGGCGGGTTTATATATATATATATATATATATATATATATATATATATATATATATATATATATATATATATATATATATATATAAAGCAGTATTTGGGTAAACTGAGCATTTCAATAGTCAGTGATACAGAGGAATAGGCGACTCGAAATAGACAGCAAACTGTGTCAGATAAAAAAAATTCGTATTTTAGTTTATGAAATACTAGCATTTCAGCCCGGCGTTGCCCGGGTGTTTGGAGGTGTATGTTGAGCAAAAAAAAAATAGCGGTCAATTTTTTTTAACTTTGACCCCTATTATGACCCCTTAAAATTTATAGTTTCGGGCTCAAATCACTTTATTAAGTTAGATCCAGGTTCAAGGAACCTATATCTAAAATTTCAAGTGTCTAGACCCAAAATTGTCGGAGGAGTTTGGTAGAGTTCTTAAAGGTCAAATCGTTGAAATTTGACCCCTTAACAGCCAAATTTCTGGCTGCACCCGTCACATCGATTTTCCCAAATCTCAGTACCCGGTATTTCAAATTTCGAGTCTATAGACTAGAAATTGACAGAGTTATTGCGTAGGGAAATGTACACAGACAGACACACACACAGACACACAGACACACAGACAGACACGTTCACTTTTATAGATATATAGATTTATTTATTTATTTTTAGAAACATCTGCCATTGTTTGTTTTTGGGGAGTGGGGTGGATGTAGAACTGTTTGGTGTTATCAAAAATAAATACTTAAAATACTTGAAAATGTAACGGCCCGTCGTAAAGCAAAGTAGAAGGAACACATCGCCACTCGGAAATCGAGGGGTCAAGAAATGGCAATTTTGTTTTTGTTTTTTTGTTTTGGGAGGGGGGTGAGTATGTGTAGAACTGTTTGGTGTCATTAAAAAACTAAAAATATTTATAAATAAAAATGGAATGACCCGTAATAAATTACAGTAGAAGGAGAACATCGCAGCTCGAAAAGCGTAAAAGGTGAACATGGTTAAACGTAGATGTAATGTATTTTGTTTTCAGATTATTTTTGTGGGGGTGGATGTTTCGAATAGTTAATGTGTACATGAAATTTCTCATAATGGCAGTTTAATATGGTTGCATTTAGATTAATTTATTTTTAACGATTGCATCGTTTAGAAAGTGCAGCAGTATTAGTAAATGTCAAGCGTGTAAAAGGTAAACATGCAGGGAAGGCGTCGCGTTTGTCGATTAAGCGAGTATATAGTCTACATGCAGGAAATATCGGGTTCGGGCTATGATAATTGTTTTTATTTTTTTAAGGGGGAGGTGTATAACTGTTTGGTGTTATAAAGGAAAAAACTATAAATATTTAAAATAAAAATGGAAGGACACGTAACAAAGCGGTGTAGAAGGAAAACGTTGCAGCTCGGAAAGCGTAAAAGGTAAATACGGTTAAACGTAAATGTAATGTACTTTTTTTTACATGGAAGTCACCACTTATCAAGGCCCGGAGGCCACTCGGGGATAAGGTTTATTGCGTGTACAGTAATCAATGGGACAATGTAATAATCGTTAGTAATGGAGATCTGATATAGTGTCTTACTTAAGCGGGCGGTTTATCAGGAATTTGTTTATGTTGTTCTTGAAGACCAGTGGGAAACAGGCAAACGGAAGAGAGTTCCACACGCGTGCACTTCTAAGAAAGAAGTTTTGTTCATGGAGTCTACGTTTTGATTTAGGCACAAATAAAGAGTGGGGAAAATTACTGACAGTGGTTTCAGCTAGACGGGTGAAAGATTGGCGAGGGGGGGGCATAGATTGGGACTCAGATGAGCACTTCCAATGGAAATAACGATAAAACAAAGACAGACCTGCAACGTGCCTTCTGTGTGAAAGAGGTTGCAGGGAAGAGAAAATGGCATCCCCCACTAGGCTACGAAGTCTATTTTGCACTCTGTCAAGGCAGGATAGACTGTTTTTGGCAGCTCCTGTCCAGATATGGCATCAGTACTCCATCCTTGGACGTACTTGGCTTTTATATAGATAGAAAATTGGATCAGTAGTGAGATGTCTACTGGAGCGGTAGAAGGATCCCACCATTTTTTCAGCGACCTTGGCAACAGATTTGATTACGTGTTCCATTTCAGATAAGGAGTAAAGATCAAACCCAGAAGCTTGTCAAAACATGGAGCCTCCCCAAGATGAGAGCCATCCATTTCAATTTATGCCAGATGGGGATCAGAGTGTTGATGATGTAAAGATAGAAGCTTGATTTTAGATGCATTAAAAGTAACCAGCCACCCCTTCTCCCATTGTACCACGCGCTCAAGATCAGAGGAGAGAGAATCAGAGAGAATTTGGTTATTTACAGCCTTTGATGTGTTGCCATAGATGGTCGTGTCATCAGCATAGATGTCAACGAATGAGTTAAGTATGTGTTTTGGGAGATCATTGATGTAGATCAGGAAGAGTGTTGGGCCCAGGATGGACCCTTGAGGGACACCAGCATTAATACTGTGGGCTTCAGATTTCTGCTCATCAACCACTACTCTTGTGAGCCTATCAGAGAGAAATGATTTAATGATTGAGAAAACATTCCTTGTTATACCATAGCTGGAAATCTTGTGAAGTAGGCCTTTATGCCATACCTTATCGAAGGCCTTTGATATGTCAAGAGCAATTGTCATAGAAAGGAAGCCTTTGTCGAGAGATTCACTAATACTATGAGATATAACCGTCAGCACATCTGCGGTAGATCTAGTAGAACGGAAACTATATTGCATGTCACTAAGAAGGTTATTTCTGCTGAGCTGGTTGACTACTTCTTTATTTAATATGGATTCCAACAACTTACTCATGACACACAGGAGACTTAATGGTATGTATTGAGAGTGAGATGACCTGTCACCGGAATTCTTAAATACAGGCATCAAGTGTTGGGAAGCACTTCTCCTTAAGACAACGCTTAAACAGTTTTGTAAGTATGGGGGCAAGTTCTGGTTGAAGCTTTTTCAACACTATAATTGGAATGCCGTCAGGACCAGTTGCTTTACTGGAATCAAGGTTCTTGATTAGCTTGGCGACATCACGCACAGATATTTGTATGTTGCATAGTTTGTTGTCTGTTATAGGAGGAAATACGGGGACTTGATGGCCTTTGTTGCATAGGGTAAAGTTAGCTGCAAAGTTCTTGGCAAAGACTTTGGCTTTGCCTAATGCTGACGAGATGACCTCAGGTCCATTGATAATGGTTGGGATAGAACGCACGCTTCTGTTCAGGATACTGTTTGCTATTTGGCAAAACTAGTGGGAATCAAGCCGCTGCTCAGCTACTTTGGATCTAACGGACTAAGCATATAGCTCTCTTGAATTTTTTATTACTCTTTTACAGTGATTGCTGGCAGTCCTGAAAGCAGCTTTAGTCTCAGTACATCTATTACGTTGGTAGCTATGAAAAAAGTGATTTCTGTGCGCGATGGCAGCAGCACATTCTGGGGAGAACCATAGTTGGATGTTAGGTTTTTGTTGGAATTTTTTGGATGGTATGAATCGGTCTATACCTAAAATTAACCATTCGGTCAGGTCTAATTCTATAGAGGACACATCCTTTTTAAACATGGAATGAAGAGGTAGATCAGATATAAATGTACAGATCCTATCCCAGTGAGCCATAGAGTATCGATATACTGTACGATGGAGAGGTACGACTTAAGACTTGTTGCATTTCATTTTTGTTTTAACTGATACAACCACGTGGTCGGAAGATCCCAGAGGAGATAGAATGGAACATGAACATAGCTCAGGGGAACTTGTGAGAAAATGGTCTAGAAGGCTTGCATACTGACCGGTAGTATCGAGCACACGGGTGGGTTCATGAACAATCTGAGTGAGGTCATAGGCAATGGAGAAATCATGACAGAACCTCCCCTCATCATATGTCTTGTTTGAGTGGGTCAGCCATTCCACATTGTGGACATTGAAGTCATCACAGATGTGAATGTTAGGCGAAGGATGAGCAGACAGGATGTGGTCTATTTTCTCAGATATACTCTTAAAGTGTTAAACTCCGCTGTTGTGGGGGCCGATAGAGGACAAATATAAATGCAGTGGTGTAAGCAAGTGCAACCCGGAAGCACATATAAGGTAAATGTAGTTTATTTTCATGGAATTTTTTGTGTGGGGGGGTTGTTTCGAATAGTTACTGTGTGCGTATGTAAGTACTAACATTTCTGATGATGGGAGTTTAATATGGTTGTATTGGGATTAATTTATTTTGTAACGGTGTTGTCATGTAGAGAGAGCGACCATATTAGTAAATGTTGAGCGTGTCCGTTTATGTAATAAAATTTATTCCGGAATAATCAGTTTGGTCAGATCTCAGTCAATGGGAAATAAGTGCATTTTCGAAAGGAGAAATTGTTATTTTTTGTAATGGGAAATGGAAAAATAATGTAATGTGTATGAGTTTTATATCAAGTTACGAAGAGTTAAAGGTCAGTAGAGTAATAATGTATGTACTTATTACTGGGTGATGACTGGGTGAGGTGGGAGGACTTTCGAATTAGAGGGAAAAATACGAACTACTTCCTCTGAAGATGTTGGCGATCATGTTTCTAGTAGAATGCAATGTAGGAGTTTATTATAACGAATAAATGTTTCTAAAATGGCGTTCTAAAATTACGTAAGAGGGTGAATAATAGTTTAGACATAATAAATTTGTAGGCATCTGGCATTGTAAACCTACGGTAATTTGGTCCAGAGGGGAATATCTGCAATCATTTTATTATATAGTAGATAGATATATTTATTAACGTATACTTAGTTTTTAGATAGGAAATGAAATTAGTTTTAAAATGGCGACAAAAGACAGGAATTTTGTTTAGTAGATCGTACTTTTATTTTTGTCTAGTAAAAGCATGTGGATTATTATGATACATAATACAACTTTTAAAAAAAAGCTAGACAACGATATGTGTTGATACACTCTGTGATAGAAAACAGCAATTCTTCGTTCATGGGATGTGAGGATAAAGGGACAAAATAAGGCCCACTTTTTACTTTCCTAATCGCTAAGAAGTAAAGAATTCGAAAAGTACTAGGTTTTCAACAAGTTGCGGTTAATCAGTCGACAGAAAAAATTATCTATCTCAAAAATCTTAGGTGTTTATGACTTTTTATAGATACCCAGAGCGAATGTAACATAGCGCAGATGCGTGTTGCAAATGCGGGCGAAATGACGTCTCCGATAAGGAAAAATAAAGACTTTAAAAAGGAGATCACGTTAGAGATGAAAATAAACTTCGAGATCACGTGAGAGCACGATCACATGAGAGACGCAACAGCGGTAACGAGAGAATGTGGGGGGGGATATTGTTGTACAATAAAGCAAGCGAGTTGATGTTATTTTGTATTCTTTGTCTGATTTGCGACTGAAGCATACAACCTGTTGGTTCCCGGACAACGTTACACGAATGCTGACCCAACATATTGTATTCTATTTGATCTAAATGTAATATCTATATCCAAGTACACTGGATAATGTAGTATAAAATATATTTGAATAAAAAGGTTTATCTAAAAAAAAAAAAAAGGCATATTTTGTAACATATTTCCTTTCTATGAACGTCCGGTGCGAACGCAGATACCAAAATATTATTGTACACTTTTTGATAACAAAAAAAATAAAATATATTTATTTAAGTATTCTAATGAGTGTAGTTTAAGAATGTTTCTATTGATCTATCTGCAACACAATAAATTGTAATATTTTTATGGACGTCTGACCCATACGTACACCAGACAATATTATTCTACTTCGTTTGATCTAATTTGTAATCCCGTAAGGAAATTAACGAAACTTCTCTTCAACAACATAGCAATGAACAGCGACAAATCACAGCTCCAACGTTCTATCTAAGCTATAAAAAATATAACTGCCTGTCTTTCAAGTAATCTTTCTTAAAGTAGTTGTTTTCCTCATATACAAATAAATACCAACTATAAAAAAAAAATCTCACAACAAACGAAAGTTCTTTTTTTTTCCACTGAAAACCGAGTGCGTAACGTGCGTAACGTGCGAATCCAACCAGATGCTTCAAGACTGGTAACCCTTCATTTTCTACTTTACTATTACAGTAAGTAACATTTAGTCATCTCTATCTATTATTATATAAAAAGAACTTTGTGCGTTCGTTTCCATGGACTCCAAAACGGCTGGGCAGATTTTTATGAAAATTTATACGAAGGTACTTTATGTGCCTGGCAGTGTTCTTAGATATGTGTTTGATAAGTATCGATTATCAATAATCGAAATAATATAATGAAAGAAAGAAGCGGTGATTTTTATTTTAACACTTTACACAGCCTAACATCACAAGTGCATTTGAAAAGCTTTATTAACACGCACAAGCAGAAAGGCAAGGCATATAAAATAAATAGTAGGTTCTTTAAAATGATAGGGGCGCGTTCGAAATGAATGTCTGTTTAAGGCACAATTGCACCATGATACTTGATTTTTTTTAAATTTTAAACATAAATCCAAGCTATTATAACCGCACATGCAGTAAGGTCAGGCAGTAGTTTCTTTGATATGATAGATGCGTGTTTGAAATGAATGTTTCTGTTTAGAGCAAAATTGAAGCATGATGCATCCTTTTGCATTTTAAACTTTAATTTAAGCCATTATATATAAAAATAATTAAAAAAAAAAAACAACAGCAAATTTTCTACAGTGCAATGTAAACTAAAGCGTATTGTGGACAAAGTCACTGCGGAGAGGCACGTGAAGCTTCCTCCCAGTGTACCGCGATGGGTCCCCTATTAGAGCGGGCAATCAATCGATTTGATAATAAAAGGAACGCGTTCTATGACAATAAAAATATGAAAGTATGAAACATTCGTTGGTCGTCATTCAATCCTGGGCAACTTCGAGTCTCCCTGCTTGTCACGGATTTTCACAGATAAGCCCGTTTCATAAGAGGATAAGTATTACTAATGATGCATAAAGTTTTAACTTTTGACTTTTGGGTGTGTATCCGTATATATATTGTATGCTTTTTATATATATAAAATGTGGTTCTCGGTGGATTAACTATGTCTAACTGTCGGATACACACTCGAGAGTCAAAACAAGGAAAAGAATATGCTGTTATCATAGCCCTACTGATGAGATCACTAATGATAAAAACTGCTTGTACACCGTAGCAAGATATGACTGTGTTTATGTACAGAAAAAATTATATATATATATATATATATATATATATATATATATATATATATATATATATTTATCATATATAATGCTTAATATATATAATATATACATTGTATAATATATAAATAATATATAATGTTTATATATATATATATATATATATATATATATATATATATATATTCGTAACGAAGAAGAGAGTTCGTTTAAACCCGAGACGTCCTTCGCCATCCTCATCACGGGCGAACGATGGCATTTTGATTTTTTTTAAAAAGTAAGTACGGGTAAAAATTAAAAATACGGTGAAAATAAGAAAGACATATACACAATTACCACAAAATAAATATGTACATGGAGGAAGGAAGAAGAGAAGAGGGGAAAAAAGGGATTATATATATATATATATATATATATATATATATATATATATATATATATATATATATATATAGTAATTTATGAAATATATATGGCGATTAAGCTACACTGAATATTCTGCGTTTCATCCAACTATAGGATTCGTCAGGCGCATAAGCCTGACGAATCCTATAGTTGGATGAAACGCAGAATATTCAGTGTAGCTTAATCGCCATATATATTTTATAAATTACTAACTAGCTCTACCTACGTATTGAGCACTTTTGAAGTAAATACTTAAAGTTTACGCATAAATCTATACTTTCGTATATTAAATTTATGTGAATAAATGAAGTAGTTATATATATATATATATATATATATATATATATATATATATATATATATATATATATATATATATATATATATAAGAAAATATCCGATCCCGCATTTTGCTAATTCCTGCCCTCTGATGAGAAGGAGAGTATTTCTTCGAAACTCCGCGGATTAAGGACTATCCACTTATCTTGTGTTTCCTTTTTAAAATTAAATGTTTTTAACTCTTTTTCAAGATGTCTTTTAACATGTTTTATTAATCATTTATTCATATATATATATATATATATATATATATATATATATATATATATATATATATATATATTAACGCGAAAAAAAAGACTCGTAAAATAACGTGAGTGAGGAATGATATATCCCACATATATGAGAAAGAGAAAGAAAAAAGGGGGAGTATTTGTATATCTTACATAGAAAATATACACAAGAGGGTGTAGGAAACTTATACATATATATGTATTGATATACATATCTAGCTATAGTATCCCTCTACAAATCACCTAACGAATTAACGAACCTCTTCTGTCTGCAGAGAGAGGGCTTGAGTCGCGCAATGGAGACAGATTCGAGAATTTTCAGATGACTACTTGATCGTACTCGAAATAGAAGTGAAAAGAAGTTCCCCTTATATGCCAACCCACATTCTGGATTATCCAATAAATGTTGTCCAATTGCAGAATCTAAATTATTTTGGGTAGGGTTGAGGGGAATTTTATTTTTATTACGAATACCTGAAGGTACATGTTGTCCAATTCTTGTTTCAAAGTGAACGCTGGTTCGTCCGACGTAGACAGCATCACACTGGTATTGGAATTTATATATAATATTTCTAAGTTTAGTGTGAGGCAAACCGTCCTTTTTGAAAGGAGAAAATGCAGGTTTTACATTGAAAATCACACGTGGTAGAACAGACGAAAAATAATTGTTGATAGTCTGTTTAAGTTTGTTAATGACAGGGACACATTTTTCTCCAACCCATGGCAACTTAAGGTATACAGAACACTTTGAAGGGTCAAAGGTTATATCTTTATTAAATTGGTTGATTTTGAATTTAATACATTTATCAATTAAGAATTCTGGGTAGCCATTATCGATCAGTAATTTTAATATCTTGCCGACAGGGGAACAAATAACCAAGGCCTTATGTACCAACGTATAAATCAACATCAACTTGGTGGTTTTAGGTGCAAAAGAACATCATTTAGTATATAGGCGAATAAAGGTAGGTTTTCTATATAGAGATAAGAAAACTCTGGACTTTTCAATCGGCACGTAAAAGAACGGGAGAGAGTTGTCCTTTTCCATCTCCATTTTTAAATATGAATATCAATACACAAAATTTTTTTAATCTATGTATATAGAGAGAGAAAATAATGTTTTAGCGATTTTGATAGTAAATTTTATCCATTACAAGGCTGATTTTGATTTTCATAGTTCGAATTGATTTGTCTATATATATTTTTATTTATAAAACATGGCGGATCAAAACATCACATCTCGACTAGTCGTAAAAT